>NC_089526.1:20718357-21018357 GCF_963924715.1 Thunnus thynnus
TATAGAGGACACTGCTGTTAAATGTCAGACTGAAACAACCAATTTACCAGTGGATGTTAAGAAAGTTAATTAAATTTAATTCAGCTCAATTCATTTTTCTTTGGAAGGAGGCAATTTGAGGCATGCAGGTTTACAAACATGGAAACACACAAAAAAATGCACACATACAGCAATACAATTTATTCACACACATTAAAAAACAAAATAAGATGGTGTAAATATTAAAAAAGTTAAAAGACGTAAGAGTTGTAACTGTCCTACAGTGTCCGATGCAAAAAAGGCGCATTATGGCAAAAAAAAGTGCATTTCTTAGTCGATACACCATTTTTAAAAATCATTTAAACATAGTTAATCACTTGTCATGTGCTCAGTTAATATCTGGTCTTCTTATCTGACATTTGATCGACGTCTCAATTTCTTAAAGTTGATATTTTTGGAATCACACTTGTCAGTTAAAAAAAAAAATCACAGACCTTTGTGTTTTTATTGAGGTGGCAGTGTGTTAGAGAGGCAGGGATGAGCTTGTAGCGTAGCTGTATTCTTCTCACGCAGCAGCAGGTAAAACCTGATAGAGGCTGAGAGATGAGAGCAAATAAATGAGCTCGTTTATGGCCTGAGACTTTTTGTCTATATTCTCTGTTCTTTTTCTCTTTTTTCTTTCTCTCTTTATCTGCCGCTCTGTCTTTTCTATTCCCTCTTCTCTCTTTTTTCCTGCATCTCTATATATCCCTGCTTTTCTCTTATTTTCTCTCCACTCTCAAAGCTCATTCTCTTTGTCTCTGTCTCCACCCTTTGATGCCGAGGGCAGGAGAGGGGTGTGGATCAACAGCGGTATAGTTTGAGAAAGTAATTATATGGCAGTTCCATTTATCACAGCCGATTACAATCCCCCCCAATTTTTATCCCTGTCGGACGAGCGAGATCCACTTACTCATCTGTAGGGTGTCCACAGCTCACAACCCTCCCTTCTTATTTTATTTGTCTCTTTATTTTATCCTTTTTCATCCTTACCCATAGTACAAGCATAATGCAGCTCAGCAATAACGTGCTATCGTAATTTCACTTGTTTCTAATGCAAGTTAAGCTGCACGTTGTTTCAAGACATTGCCAATTATTTTTTATCTCGTTCCATTAACAAACTGTTTTACTTGTTTG
The DNA here is from genome assembly GCF_963924715.1 of Thunnus thynnus. Classification (NCBI taxonomy): domain Eukaryota; kingdom Metazoa; phylum Chordata; class Actinopteri; order Scombriformes; family Scombridae; genus Thunnus; species Thunnus thynnus. Next base: position 20,719,513 of record NC_089526.1, read on the forward strand.
CAGGAGAGTGAAGGACTATTCTTTCTCTTCTTTTTACTGTGCATTTACTCGCTCTTTCTATCATTTTTTTCTCTTTCACTCCATTACTCTCTCTCCAAGCCAGAGATCAATAGCAGGACTGTAAAGCTTTCAACTTGTCATTGTCTTCCTGTTTCTCCTTTTCTTCATTTTTTTTTCTTTTACCCCCACTTCATCCCAGTGCCTGAGGCTCTTCTTTTCTTTCTCTCTTTTTATTATCACTTTATGCCTCTCTGTGACTGCGTCTGTCTCTCTGTCTGCGTCTGTTTCTCTCTCCGGCATTGAATGGGCTCCTTAAATCACATTTTAACTGCAGCATATGGGCGTAGATGAGTAGTTTAATGGAGAAATTATAGCCACTTCTGTGCAAAAAATGTACACCACAGTCAGTGGGGTTTCGAGGAAGGATGAATAGACGTTGTATTCCCCTTATTTACGCAATATAATGGTTGTTAACACAATAAATGTTGTATCCCCTGTGGAAGACAAGCTTACAAACAGGAAAACTTTCAAAATCCTAACAGACTGTGAAAACAGGATTTCACTGTGATGTGTACAGAATTTGTTGTCATGCTGTTGAGACTTTGCTCACGCTGATAAACTAAATAAATACCTGCATCTATGGGGAACCCTGATGCAGATCTAAACGCACACCATAATGCCATGAAAAGACGACAAAGAAATATTAAAAAGGATTAAGAAGCCATAGAAGTTTCCATCTGATCATTAAATTTAAAACATTCCCACTCAAGTTCACCTTTTTCATACATTTTGTTGCTGAATAGAATATTTACTCATGTCTGTTGTGCAGGTATATCTACGCAGACATGACGCTATTTTGGTAATATGAATCACAGCTACAGCATTAGCCTGCTTCACACTTATTATCACCATTAAAACACTGTTGCGCTTTTCTTCCTGCAAGTAATTTCTATGTTTGTGTTCACAGTCAGATGTATGTCTTTTCCTGTCTCTCACAGCAGCAGGCCTCTTCAGTTTTGTAAATCTATGAGTCATGTTCGAAATAATATTGATTGCCCCAACTGAATTGCAATCTGTGCCGCCTGATTTGGCACAGACTCAGCTCAATACCGAACATCAGTCAGCAATCAATCTGACATTAAGGAAAACAAAACATGCGCCGCTCGCCATCTTCATTTGTTAAAATTGAATTGTGCCCATGCTGTTCGAGATCCAGCTGTTGTTTAAAAATGGAAATTTGCCTTTGGCATCAAATTGCTCAGTTAAATGATAATAGTGGTGCTTTTTTTTCTATCACCATTAAAGGCCCATGAAAAATCCAAACCCAATTATTTGTATTGCTGCTGTTGGAAGCTAATTTCAGTTCCTCTGCAGGTTTGTATGACCTCCAACAAGTCACGGGTTCCATTGTTTACAAAAATCCATTAAAAACAACTTGGCGAACAAAATCAATCATTTTGAATAATACGTTGCAAAAATGTTTTTTTTTTTTTGTTTGTTTTATTTTGTTTTGTTTTTGGGGGCTTTTGTTTTTTTATGAACATGAACTCACAAAGGGGCAATAATTATATTTGTATCAAAAGCTCTGTAGTTCCAAGTTTCATTTGTCTCTTTACTGCCAAAAGTCAAATTTAAGAGTGTTTATTTTTTATTGATTGCAAAAGTGAAAACAAGCCTCATAAACATCATGTTGGGCAGCTTAGTAAATTGTTAATAAAAATGCCAATACATGTTCTAGTCAGTCTAGCAGTTTGTCCCCACAAGCTGTAAAAACATATTTAAATTAAACAGTGGGAGCTAATGATTTTCAAATGGAAAAGCCAACCTGCTGTAGCTTTACACTTTGTTTTACAGTTTGTTGGGTTTAGACTTTTCATTGGTATAGATATAGATAGTAAAATGAATATGGTATTAGCTGGTATTAGCTAACAAATGTAGAATTTGATATAGATGTAGAAATTGGTAAAAACAAAACAGATGATATAGAATCTCTCCTTTAAGACTGGCCTCTCTCTTCACCACAACTTTGTGTCTCCTCTCATATTCCTCCTCCTCTTCACTGCAACCATCCCTCCTGTCCCCCCTGGCTAAATATTGAAGGAGCTACCTAGTCGCCCCCTCGTTCCCAGGGGAGATCTATTTAAGCAAACACAGGAAGAGGATATATCCCAAATGGGCCAATGATTAGCAGATGTGTGTAGTTTGTCCCCGGTTAAACCTCGAGGCTAGAGGGGTCAGCCCGAGGTTTACAGCTCCAGACTCCTGCTGTTACAGATGCAGTGTAATTAAGTCCAGAGCTCAGAAGGACAGTTTACAGCACAGATCCGCACTGGCCTCTATCCATCGTATTCATGATCCATTCATATCAAAGACCTGTTTCTGATTTTATTCAGTCCTTAAAAATGGACTGTAATTTCCATATTTTAAAGGCAGACTGAGCAATACATATTTTTGTTGAGCCGTGTTTCTGAGCTGTTACTCTCTTTACAGGTACACGATTTGCAAACATTGATTATGTGCTGTTTTTATGTGGTGTTTTTTGTTTGTGTTTCAGGGTGGTCCAGGAATAAGAGGATCCAGAGGAGACAGAGGAGAGCCAGGAGTGACGGTTAGTAAAATCCACCTAATGTTATCGACCCTTTTTCTCCAATACAAACCCTCAGCCTCAGCCGCACAGGCCCCATTTACACTTGATATTTCAAGAAAAATATCTTAGCTAGCCAGCCAATAACAGAAACACATGGATAACTCACATGGATATATGGGCAGACAAAACTGTCAGAAGTAGCCACTTCCACTCATTGACATGGTTCAGATTGGGAGCAGTTAAGATTTAAAATGCGGTTTGGAGAGCTGGATGCATTTACACCCTTTAAACATTTGGCTAGAATGGGTTTCAAACCACCTTCAGCAATCAGATTGTAATCCCTCTCTAATCCTTCTTTGCTGCATTTACACTTACCTTTTATGATAATTGTTTATTATTCTGAGATTGTGATCCAATCTATCCAATCCAAGATGCACAATGTAAATAGGGTAATAATGAGGCTTTAATCTCTCATGTGGTGGAGCCACTACAATACAGGAGGTAACAGTAAGAGAGCATGAAGACCGCCCGCTAGATAGATTAACTCTCTCAGTGGTGCTGTACTTGGACTCTTGCTGACAATACATTTCACTTAAGTTATGAACTATGTTGTCCACACCTCTGTCTCCTGGGAGAGATCAGCCCCCATCCTTTGTTTATCCCAGTGGTTAGATGATAAAATGAAAAAAGTTAGGGGTGTGAAGGAATGTCCCTGACCTACAAACAAAGAGTCTTTTCAAATGCCGCCCACTTGCACTGCTCCATCCTTCAGACTGGATGCAAGGCACCCTTGGGCTGAAGGTCATTATTTTGAAAAGCTCACAGCAGTTTTTTCAGGCTACCTCATCTTCCTTTTAGCCTCAGACTTAAAGCAGCCTGTGACTGTATTAGACACGTTTTCAACAAATCATGTTTTGGACTATTAATGAAAGATTTACTGCACAGCATGCATCTGCTATAGTTTTGCTATGGCAGTCTGTTCCAAACTGTAACAAACTATCCAGCTGTGGCAAGCAATACAAAGCCTGATGCTATTGGAAATTTGTCAATACCAATACCCAGTTCCCATGATTGTTATTTGATCTTCGATCTAGAAAAATATGTTTCGAAATTGTTCTCCTTTGAAAGAAGCAGCAGGGATCCTGCCACTTCTGTTCGGACACGCAGGGCTGTCAATCAAGAGAATAAAGTTGTTTATATCAACCATATGTCCCAATTTGACTTTGATGAGTGACAGTGTATGAGTGACAGTGTAGTGCAGAACATGAAATGGCCCACCCAGAACTTAAAACTTAGCACGTCCTGCTAGAAGTTCCCAAGAATGAGATAAAGACAGAATCAAAGTCGTGCAACGCTTCAATACAGACCATGTGTGTTATGTGAGATGCAGTTTCCTGCTTGCACACACATACAGTACACACATACTGTATATATTATTACATGCTTGCCAGATCACGCTCATCTCAGCTCAACAGCATTTTGTACCACTGCAGCCTCTGCCAGGTTTATTTGAATAGTTGAGTTATTCTGTTCTGTAGGACCTCAGAAATTATCCTTATTCATTCTCAGTAATCCGTTTGGGTACATTACTTATTACAGTGTAAGCACTGATAGATATGGGAAATAAATGGTGCAGTTATCAAAACAAATCTCAGACTAATGTAATTTCCAGTAATCTGTCAATTGATTAATCTCTTCAAGTAATTCAGCTTCATATTTTTGTGATATTCATCATTCAGTCAAACATAACACATTTCAGTCTGTTTGTTTTTATTCCTTCCCCATTCATGTGTGTCAGATCCACGGATTCTTTTGATTGTTCACACGGATAAGAAAGACATGAAGCCAGTAACTGTATGGTTGGATAGTAAAACAATAAATACAGCCGGAGTGAAGATTATTTTGGCTACTGCTGCCGCTGAGCCAACAAGCTACAAATGCTGCGAATCAGTGGTGGTTTGCAGGAATTTCTCTTTTCTGATTCCCGCTGCAGGAACACTGTCAGCAGCTTATACACATGGACCTAATGAGCCGCAACACCAGCACAACCTGATTATAGATGGATGGATGGACAAGTGTCTAAATCTATTTCCTTTGGTAGATCTCATTATGAAAGCAGCCAATGATAGCAAAACCCCCCAAGCATGTAGTGATGATGGTGACCAGATTTTGTGGTTTTAACTTGATGGACATTGTGTTGATTAAGTGCAACTTTCGAGGAAATGTGCACAGGTTCATTATCTCAGTGGATGCAAGCATAACTTTCATATAATAAACAAATAAAAGGTAAATATTAAGGAACTAAAACAAAACACAGTAGCTGAGAGCTGCAGCTGTGATGTACATTTGTTGATATTTAACTTTTTTTTTAGCTTTCTGGAAAATAAATCTAATATTACAGACTTTTCCCACCTTCCAATTCTTTTAGAGCTGCTTTTTATACACAACAGTTTAAGTGATACTTTGGTTCCACATTAATATTAGTAAAGAGCAGCTGGATTGTTATTAGAGCTGCAAAATATTTACAATAATTAAGAATATTTTTATGAATACATGGTGTTAATGAGGCTTTCCTCTGAGCAGATCAAATGATTAAATGTGATCCAGTGAATGACCCATTGTGTTTTTTTTTCACAGGGACCTCAAGGGCCAATGGGAGAGATTGGCTCTCTTGGACCCCCAGGACCGCCTGGTCCTCAGGGACCCAGCGGGCTCTCTATTCAGGGCCCACCGGTAAGGCTTGCTTGTGTGTGTGCGTTTGCATGAAACACAGTGAAATATGTCACATTTACAGTGTAACACCACATCAGGGAAATTTCCAAAATTACTTGATAATTTCAACATTAAACTAAGCATAATTTAGCTAACTGTCCCTCTCAAAACAAACAACTGTGGCTCCAATGTAAAGGAGGAATGTAGTATTTGTGTATTCTTTAGAAATGAAACTGGTACAAGAACCACAATCACAAAATGTGTGTTGTGTGCCATTCCACTCCCACCTGTCTGCAGTAAGGTCACAAAATGTGTGCAATTAGGAACAAACTTACTATTGAGCTGTCAAACACCTGCCAATATAAACTGACAAATGATGACGTATGCCTCACACTTCCAGACACTTGCAGGATCTTATCCAAAGCACACTGAAGCTGTTCTAGGGACTTGTGGTGGCCCAGCATCTTTTAAGATAATTGGTGTTGGTTTTTCATTTCCTTTGGTAGTTATCAGTATGACCGCTGATCCAGCTGACATCTGATGGCATTGTTTGCTTTACAGGGTGCTGCTGGGGAGAAGGGAGAGAGAGGAGAGATTGGTCCAGCCGGACAGATGGTAAGACGACATTTCCCAAAAAACTGACATAATAGTTAAACCAGGAGTCGGCAGCCTTTAATATCAAAAGAGCCATTTTTGGCCAAAACCATAAATAAATAAATCAGTCTGGAGCAGAAAAAAACATATTTACTTTATAATGAAGGCAACACAGCCTATTAAGTCTAAATTAGCCTATCAACATTACTAATAGGTCTAAATGAGCATCCATTAATACATTTTATCACATGTGGCTACTCTGTAGAGGGCTATTAATGATTATTTGGTACTTTAACTTTGCATTTCCGTTACAATATTAATGTTTTGTTGCATTTATGAAATTATAGAATTACAATAAAGAAAACTGTTGACATTTTTTGATACTTTTTGGGGTTTTTTTTTTGCTTACTGGGGGATGCTATTACCAACAAAACACAAAACTGAACAATTATGAAGTGGAGAGAAATCCACTGGCATGTGTAGGTCTACTTTGAAATAGAGTAGCTATAAAGAGCTCTGCAGGCCTACTTTGAGTCCTCCCCATGTTTGTGCAAATTAATAAAACAAAGTAGCCTACTTTGATAATAAATAAAACATATAGCCTAATAGCTTTAAAATAGTAAAAGTAAAAAAAAATAGGCCAGTTTCAATTTAAAGCCCAGTTCAGTGTGAAGTAATCCTCTTCTTTTTTCATCAGCCATGTACAGTAATCAACCCTCAGGCCTCAGCATAAAACACAACGATATCAGCTACGGGTCGTTTAATTGACAAAATCATAACTTGCTAAAACAGATACTTTGTTGCAAGATAATAGCCTCACTGTCTCCTGAGCTGCCACAAAACTAGCAGCAGTAGTGGAGTTTGGAGATTTGATCCAATTCTTAAAAGTACATTCGCTCTGCTCTGCTTTCCGCAGCAGTTCTGAAATCTGTCTCTTTCTCTCATCCCCAGCCGGATACTTTTCAGCAAATGCAATGTGCTTGTTCTAGAAATGTCTTTCAATATGACTTGTTTGTTGTTTGCAGTGAAAGCAAACAAATCTGTCCACACACTATTAAATTCTCTGTGTTCCTCCGAGACCTTTCTTTTTTTGGATTTAGAATCGATGGCTAGCCTAGCTAGGGAGACCCAAGACCAGCCACTGCTATTGAGGTTTGGCAAAATTTGGAGGATAAGGCGCCGGGCTGTTGACGTAGACTATGACGCACATTTTAGTTGACTGAAATGTTTATTCAGTGTATAGGCTACACATTTTTACAGTTGGAGAATTTAAGAATCACTTCAGGCCTACAACAATGATAAATGAAAATTAAAATGTTAAAAAATAACTGTTATTCATTTCCATATAAGTGTCTTGTGAAAGCCACAGGAAACCACTAAAGAGGGGCTAAAGAGCTGTATGCGTCTCCGGAGCCACAGTTTGCTGACCCCTGAGTCAGACAAACGGGTGACGTGTGATAATGTGACTCCCAACATCACAGAAGAGAGCACAGAGGAGAGGAGTGACTGTTTTCCAATGTGACCAACATGAAGTGATTTCTCTCTCTGTTTTTGTCTTGATTAAAGGAACTAAGCAGTATTTGGTTATAACAAACGCAGCTGTGTGTGCATTCGCGTGCCTGTGTGTGTGTGCGTGTGGCTATGTTTATAAATCGTTCTCTCTCTGTGTATGTGTAGAGTATACAAGAGAGTCCTACATCCATTATCACTGAGGTGCCATGGCCCTGCAGGCTCACAGAAATGAGACTTTGTTGCCCTATAAAGGCAAAATTCTGTAACTTCAATCCATGTTTCATTATTCATCTTGTGTTAAAACCTTTGACTCTCTTCTTGCGTGCTTTATGTTGAATCATCCTAACTGAGGGAACCACAGAAAGCACGAAGTATAATAGAAACAGTTTTCTTTCCCCCTTTTTTTTCTTCCCTGTATTGTCTACCCTGATTCTTAGCATTGTGTTGTTTAGGGACTCTGCTGATAACAAAACACTTGTTAAAGGTAAAATGTATGCCAATACTGCTTCATTCACAGGTTATCTGTGTGAATTATTTCGCTAAACAACTACTACTGCAGAGAAAACGCTTTTGGAGGTGGAAAAAACTTCCAAAGTGCAGAAAAATTGCTTATTATCCTGGTCACACCAGTAACGAAACAGTAGGTTATTGCTGACATGGCGATTTGTTGACTCCTTCATTCATTTATTTGTAGTTACCTGAAATGAGTGCTGTTTCTATATTGTACATATATATTGCATTTTTAATGATGCAACAAAGATAGCGCCACCTACCTACCACACTTCTGTTTATTCTTATTTAGTCTAAAGGTCAAGAGTCTTTATTTCATGCAGCTAAAATATTGTAGACAAGTATATATTGTAGAATATTAAAGCGCAGGAAGATGAAGAAAAGTTTAAGTAGCACTGTGTGTGTGTGTGTGTGTGTGAGCGTGCGTGCGTGCGTGCGCGTATGCATTTGTGTCGACTGTTTTGTTGCTGACACACACATGAACGTGGACACAGACACAGAGCGGGCTAATGGAATCATTAAATGAGAATAATCATTACCAGCATCTCCATTATTGGGCAATGAACCAATCAGAGGTAATAGTGAATTAATTTTAATGGTGCTCTTCTGGGAGCCCCGGACATTGTGTTGTAGTAACTCTCTACCAGGAGAAGGTTTTATTTCTTCAAGGAATTCTTCAAGGATGACCTATTGCCATTAATGTATACGTTAGAATAATCACGGTAACAATCTAATTATTCTTTGTTAATTATAGAAACAAACACTATTACAAACAACAGGCTTGGTATGCTTCAAAGTCTCAAGGCCCTGCACACCATCACCGGTGGTAATATTTCAGCTTGATTAGAGCTCTGCTCGGGTTTAAGTTGGGAGGAGTGTTGCTAGAAATTATGTGAGGTCACCAAACTCAATGCACCAATAAGAATTTTTGTGAGCTGTGCAACAAGAGGATCAATGAAGAGCAGAGCGTACACGCCCACACGGCCAGGAGAACAGATCTAATCAGGCAAATTAAGTGAAAACACCTGTGTGGGCAGTTAAGGCCTTTAGTTTATCTGCGGACTTTTCAAGGCTTGGATTTTTTCCACTGGTGAGTTCAATGTCATTTAGGCACCAGTGAGTTGATGATGTAAAGAAAATATAGCAGTTCTCAGGGACTAGACAACACAGAACATAATTCATCTCACTATGATTTGAATATTTCAAGAAAAGCCTAAACAGGGTGAGCGTGACATTGTCAAGGAACAACTTGTTATTGTCATGTCCATTACTGTTACTCTATAGTTTGGACTAAAAAGGGATAAATGACACAGATCTGTGAAGTCATCCAGTGTATCTCAATAGGTGGACATTAACTTTTAACTATTGGTACACGCAATAAACCTTGGCTTACTAGTTGCTGAACACTCCTTGCCAGATAATTTTCAGTTTTACTACTTTGTCTGATAACCTCTTTATCACCACATTTAGAAATGTCTTAGGAGTTTAAATCAAGTCTATTAAAATGGATATTGTGCAGACATTTCCATTAAAATGTCTCCTTTAAGCTCTTGTAGATGTCACAGGACATATAGTATATTTTGCTGAATTTAAGTGGTTTCAAAGTGGAGAATGTGGGAGCCATGCAGCGCACTTTCTCACACACTGAGTCAAACTACATTCTGATGGAGCACTATCTGCCGCTCAGTCTAAAGCTCTGCTCATTGTAGAGATAGTGAAGGTCTATCCTACAAATGCTCAGGCTTTTATCAAGCTTATGAACCAGAAAAAGGACACAAAGGCCACTTTTATAGTTTCCTGGCTGAGATGGATTTTTTTCCCTTGAAAATCCCCTGTGAGGTTTGAAGTGAGCAGGGGACCGTTTACACATACAGCATTTATCAAGGTGCATCAGCTAGTGTTGTCTGCTGCTGTGTTGTCTGACGACCAGAACAAATTAAATAAGACGATGGATTCCATTATGGCTCTGAGCCCAGATTCACCAGAGGATGTCACAAAGCAGAGGTGCTAGCCAATTTGACTTTGGGCTCAAGTTTGACCTATACACAAAGGAACACTGGATTTTTGAAGGTGTATGTGTACATTTTGGGACAGAAAAGATCATGTATTTAATGTGTACTCATTTGTACATATCAGTGGCTAAGTAAACTCTAAAGGTCCTGGGTTTGAATCTTAGTTCTGATCTATTTTTGTTGTTGAGTATTGGTTTCCTTACAGTTCAGATGCCTTGTCATGTAAATATGAGTTTTCCTGTCTCATGTCTTTGTAAGCGCTGATTTTTTTTTTTCTTCTCCCTACTACACTCCGGGATAAATAAATGATCTTGTGTAGGGACAAGCAATTTTATAAGATGAGCGTGTGTGTATACTCATTTAGAATTCTTTGTAACCAGATTTCGCTGCAGTCGAGCTCTCCACGTGGAGCTGACTGTGCAAAAGGTCTGATTTTGAGAGACAGCTCCTGCAGACAGAATAAAGGAGCGCTGTTATTTATTTTCCACACCACAGAACCCAACTTGTTCCAGTCAGCGCTCCCATCTGCCGATCACTGATCATGTCAAACTGATACATCGATCTGGCATCAGAGCACACTATACTATGATGGGATGGTCCCTTTCGAATGGCTGCCTTTAATAACCTCCTGCTGTCATGCTGTGTTGCAGTATGGCGGTCACACTGTGCAGGGTATCTTTAATGATTTTAGTAGTAGATTTATTAGCAGTGATTTAAGTCTTTTTTGTCAGCAGGATCTTAACTTTAAAAATTAAATTTTACCATGATGACGTTAATGGCAACAATATTTACTGTACTGGAAAAGTGTTTATCATAGTGCTGATGCAGATAAACTGTTTTTGGTAGAGGCAGCTGTTAAGACCATTTGTTGTTTTGCCGATGCTGATAATCATGTCCCTGATGATTATAGTTAGTTTTTTGAAGGATTTTTATTCACATATATATTTATTATTCTGTAGTCTGCCTCATGAAATAGCTTTACTTTGAAGAGTCAACTTTCTTTTTAGATTAGATTAGCCTTTATTGTCTCTCTTGGGAGAAATTTGTCTCGGGCATTTGAGAGAACATAGCAGCACAAAGCCTTGCCATATACACACAATATATCCGTATACATATACAATCTAACTACAGTTAACATGCAGTATCACACACAGATCTGTATACACCAGAGTTTGTAGAGAGTTTTGTGAGAGACCAAAATTCAGGCGGTGTTTGGAAGTCATACTCAGTGTATGTGACCTGTAATTTTCAGCGCAGTGTTAGAGAGGGAGTAACCAGTCTCATGAGGAAAGTACAACTAGTGTCTGAACCAGTCCACCGAGAGCCGCAACACTTCCTGATGCAGCACTGTCTAGCTCCCTACCTGCCTGCATAGTCCTATTAATAAAAGCTGGCAGTGCTGCCCTGTGCCGCAATATGTTGGCGAGTAATAATGTGTTTTGTCAGAGAGAGGAATATGAATGGGTGTGTGCGTGCCTCAGTGGGGGAATATTGTAGCTTCCAGGGCCCTGTTGTAATATACGAGGGACCACAGAGAATATCACAACTCTAAAACATCAATTACCTCTCTCTCTCTCTCCCTCTCTTTTCCTCTCTTTCTCTTCCTCCCTCCCTGTCTCTCTTTCTCTCTCTCTCGTTGTTGTTGATGTTTCTTCTCTCTCCGTTTCTCGCTGCAGTAAATACAATGTAACCTTGTCATCAGCGTCTCCTCCACCTCTGTTTCAATTTGACAGTGAAAAATGCAGCTGCAGTGAATAGCAAAGCGTGTGTGTTTGTGTCCGTCTTTCTCATCGCTCTCACTTTCATACTGTTTATCTCTTTGTGTGTGTTATCAAGTAATACCTTTTGTTTTGTCTGTGAGAGAAATATGAGTTTGTGTGTTTGTGTTGCAATGATTTAAACTTGGTCCTCCTCTAGATCTCTTACAGATGTATATAGTCACCCCTTTTCATCCCCCATCTTACTCGAGCTTGATCTGTGTAGGAAACTAACGTTTGTGCGTGTATTATGTGGCAGATCACTCGCACAGTTAATGTTTAACATCAGAATCACTCGCACAGTTGGATTCTGTACATTCATTTCATTTATATTATTCTCAAGGCCTGCTTGAGAGGCTCAGATAGGTGTGTGTTTTGAGTACTTGTGTATTCTGGCACAATTTGCTTTAACCCCCCTTCACCATTTATAAGCAGCATATAAACACTTAATACATTGTTTATATAACAATATAATGTATTTGTCAGCAGAAATAAGGACTTTTTAAGCTATTTTAAGTGTTTGTTAATGTATACGTCCACATTTGTCTTATATGAAGTATTTGTAATGAGTAAATATACAGCTCATAAGTTTTTGATAACTCAGTATGTCATAGTTGTAATATATAATCACAGTCAAGAACAAATCCTTTGTTTTATAAAGAGTTAATTTGCTGTTGATAATGAATACTTAAATAAGTAATTTAAGTAATTTCATATTAATTACTTAACTTTATTATATTATAAAGTCTACTATTCATTATCTGTTTATACACAAGTTACAGATGTTTCAGAGGAGAAGTTAATGGTTCTTAACAAGTACATTAATAAACAGTTAGAAACCGTCTAGCTCTGCTTACAACTACATTATAATGTATGTTAAAAGCATTTGTTAATTGTTTACATTTTTTATTTGGATTAAATAAAGTATTACACAAAAAACTTCTTATCACATCATTTGTGTCTACAATTGAGTCCTTTAAGTATTTTTAATTAAAAGAATATTTCAGTTTCCAATGAAAATTAACTAAATTCTTTAATGAAGTTTATTTTTCTTGATTATTCTTTCTTGTTTCAAGACACACACACTCGTTTCTAATAAATTCTTTGAACAAGTAAAAACACAAACAAAAAACAAAAACTTTTCTACACCAGCAGATTTCCTCGCTTGTTATAAGAAATAAAGCTTTTAGGACTTAATTATAGAAAATACTTGATAAGATGGATATTTTTGCAGTCAAATCCTCAGTCTACATGTGTGTTATTGTGAAGGCTTTCTTCCTTGCTCCATGTGCCTTTTTTACACTGTGTCTGTGTGTGGATATGTGTGTGTGTGAAAATGACGGGGCAGATATTATTGCTGATGTCTTGGGAGAATGCACATCAGCCAACATCTACACAATAGCACTTCATTAATCATACGAGGCCTGTCCTCTGTGACCCTGTGCTGTAATTTGTAGAACCTTTAACAGTGTTAACTGTCCTGTTTTATGAGCTCTCCACTAATACTCAAGTGCAGAGATAAATCACCTCAACACTTAATCCATGACTGTATTTTGGAGTCAGCTGTGCGCACTGACCTGCAGAGAGTTGGATGAAGGGGAATTGGGGCAGGAGATGGAGCAGCAGGGAAGCCTGCTGGTATAGAGACTGACCTGTATCCACATGGTTAGAGGTTGATTCCTTCCACAAATCAGATTTATGTCCACTAGTGTCAAAGCATTGTTTAGGAGGACACTGAAAATATTGCTTGTATCAATCTGTGGTTAAATCCATCTATGCATTTTAATTATCATGAGGAAAAACAACATTCCCTGTTAGACTGTTTGCAATTTGGGGGAGGAAATGCCTTTTTAAAAAGCCAGGTTCTGGACTGAGTAATGGCCTAGAATGAATAAATGAAGTGAATCCATGAGTCATCAGTTGTTTTATAAAAACATGATTTGAAAGAACAGCAGCTTTTCATGACTGGAAGACTTCCTGGAACATGAATTTCTTTTCAATTGCCGTCACGAAGATGAAGGGAGACAAAATGTTCACATCAGCAGTTGATTGCAGCTTTTCTGGATTTTAAAGCTTAACTAAAATTTCCAGTGACCTGCTGTACTGTATACTGACCGCAGTTAGTGCTGTGATGGTGATTTAAACCAGCTTGTTTGTGTTTTGTTTAGGGTGTTCCTGGAAGCCCAGGCTCCCCTGGCAGAGACGGCCCCCCGGGAGCGAGGGTAAGTCATCACCTATATTTATTACTGTTTATTCTGCAACAGTGCTCCTTTGTGATACTGGTATTGGGAGAGCATTATGGATCTATTTATCTACATTACAGGGATACAGTATACTGTATGTAAATGAAGATGCTGTATATAGATGTAGGATGTAGGTAATGTTTTTTTATTTATTTTTCAAGTCAAATGGGGTTTAAAAACATGATCTTAAGAGGTGTGACTTGAAGACATTTGTTGTGGTGTAAATGAAAAAAAATGATACTATGGGCAGAGATCAATGGATATGATACGATAATGGCAATAGCATGTCTGCTGACACCATCATTACTAGCTAACGGCGCCTACAGACTGTGAGATTTCAGCAATCTCATAAGTTTATTGCAAGCCACAGTGTAAGACATGCATTTAATAAACTTGAGTACGACATCAAGTTTGATGTATGTAGACTGTACAATGATCACACCTACGACACAAGTCAATATACAAGAAAACATCATCAGCATGCATCATCCATCTGCGCCGCTGCAGTGGTAAACAATGAAGCCGAGCAAGAATCGTGCTTTCCACGCTACATCCTTCTTGGCGTGGTCATGATAACAGCTGGAGGACACATCATATAAACAAGGCTTCTGCTGCCACAACTCAACAAGATTTTCTTCTTTGTGGAATCCCAAACATTTTGTTTTGCTCCTTTTACCTCCATCATTGGGTTTAGCGCCAGTGTTGCGATGATCACTGCTGCATTCCTATTGGTTGATTAGTAGACGTAGGTCGTAGCAGCAGTCACACTGTGAGATGGTTATCCTAAATTTCTGACCCTGGCAGAATTACGTCCCAGGCTATCTTTGTTCGCAAGACCATGACAACGGCCATCTTTGAACCTTTCTCACAGTGGAGCCACGACCAAAGATATCACCACATTTCTTTCACGTTGGTCATCTTTTGTCTGGGACAGCCCAAATTCACACAGCGTATACCCAACTTAAGGAAGGTGCTCTCAGATATGAGAAAAGACCATTTGCAAATAGTTTTGAGAAAAGACACGTAAGCACAACAACAAACAACTATATACAGACTGAAAATGTATTTATATCCTTTGGAAAATACACAGAACATACAGTATGTATGATGGAAGATAAATCATGTAAATTATGCAATTATTATGCAGTCTTTGGTAGATTAAGTTTTTAATATAATATTATAATCACATGTTTAGTAATACTATGATCTGCAATTAGTGATTTGTAAATAACTTTTGACACAGTTTCTTGACGGTATGGTACTGTAGCACAAATCAAGGTTATGGTAAAGTAATGTGTGAAGAGAAGTAAAGCTCAGGAGTTATAGTGGAGTACAAACAAATCTTATGCTAGTTGAGATTTTGTATGTCTCTCCATAAATGAATGAACATGTTTTATTTATGGTTCTATGTCTCTTCATAAAATCATGTATTTCTACCATGTTTTTGGTAAATGGTATAGACTGCCCATCTCCTGAACACAACATTCACAGTAAATAAGATCCCATTAATAAAGGCTCTATGATACCAGCTGTCTATAGCGGATACTGACTGACAGTGAATTAATGCTTTACAATACCCGATTGGGCTGTAAATACCAAAACAGAGACACGGCCAGAGCGTAATGTGTCGGCGAGCAGAAAGAGGTTTTGTCCAAAAACGTAATTGATAACAGAAGAGTTTTGTCTTGGCTTGGCTTCTGACGAGGTGAAAGACTCTACACATAATCCATCTGCTGTCTCTGCGCTGGCTAACAGAAGACCAGACGCGCATCCCCTTAGTGGTAGTTTTCAGAAGAAGTCATACATAGTTTTCAGGCTTGTCATGTGGTTTCCTTCAGGGCAGTTGTGTTTTGGATGGAGTTTCTTCTCACCATGCCAGATAGGTTTGGAGTTCATGAACTTTTAGTGAGGAAAGCATTAATTCACATTTTGTTTTGGTTTAATTTAAGATGACAATTACAACCAATACATTGTAGAATTGCACCTGTATTAAATTCTCAGCCTGTCGACCTTTGTGATTGTTTATTCATGAAGATATGTTGTAAATTCTTTCATCTGTGGCCTGCAAGACTGTGTTTC
Source organism: Thunnus thynnus (assembly GCF_963924715.1). NCBI lineage: Eukaryota > Metazoa > Chordata > Actinopteri > Scombriformes > Scombridae > Thunnus > Thunnus thynnus. The sequence continues at coordinate 20,735,519 of NC_089526.1, forward strand.
TACGATCTATTTGTTGCTTTGAAGCAGCACTGTGCTAGATATTTCAGAAGATCTTTGATTACGTGGGCAACTGACTGAAAAAGACATTGTCAACAATGCGTCACTGTCCAGTCAAAGCCACATATCTGTGGTTTTCAGATAAACTGAAGGAAAACATGTTACTGTTTTGGTTTACAAAATTCTCCTACTACTTTCAAATCAACTGGATTCTCTGAAAAATGCATTGTCACAGCTGAAAAACAGAGCTGTTTATCTTGGCTCATGACAAGTTGACATTTTGGAGATACAAGGTTTTCACAGGAACCATCACACATGGAGCGTCACCATTTCGATGATATCTGTTAAAAACACATTTTGTAGGGATCGAAAAAAGCTGACTGATGTTACATTTACTGTCACATCAGTCAGCTTTTATGCTCAGCAACCAAAATACCGTTGTAAATACTTTTTACCTTGTGCCTTTACCTCTTGTAATCACTCATCTCTATCTCACTGCCACTGCAATGTCAGTGTAAGTCTGTATACAGCAGATATAGACACATGCTCACACAGTATAGATGGCTTACCAGCTACTACACTAGTACAGACATGGTTGACAGACAACCTATGATTTAATCACTGATGCGTTGATCAATTTGTTATCTACAGTTTTATTTGGGAAGCTTATATACTGTACTAGCATCCAGTTTTACAGCTGAAAGGCAGGTGATTGAATATTACCTCCTCTGTTACATCTTTTACAAACAAGTGTGATGCTATCAAAGAGTGTTTGTCTCCATTTGCCCCAATGTCACTAAACTAGCCTCCAGTTACTACTACCATTATCCGACGTAAAACATTTGCATTAAGCAGCAACCACCTGAATGCTAAAACCAATGCCTAATTGCCTTAAGACAGCCACTAAATGCAGCCACTACAGAACACAGTATTGGAGTGACTCTGGAAACTGTCTAATTTGATTTAGAATCACTTAAAACTTCTCTGCTTCCTTGACCTCAAACTAGCCAAGTGTTTAGTTAGACTCTTCCCTTACACTGATTTGAGGTATTGAATATTACTAAGAGGTTCAGGATTAAGGATGAAACAGCGCACTGCTTACAGTAAAATTTCCAAAGCTTATCTTCATTTAGAGGTCAAGTCAGTTTTATTTATATAACACCAAATCACAACAGAAGTTATCTCAGGGCACTTTTCAAATAGGGCAGGTCCAACATTCCTCCATGAGCAAGCACTCAGTAGCAAAGAAAAACTCCCTTTTTACGGGAAGAAACCTCAAGCAGAACCGGGCTCTACGTGGGCGGCCATCTGCCTTGACTGGTTGGGTTGAGAGAGAAAGGAGGGAGGGGAAGAGGGGGGGGGAGAGACACAGAGAAGCATAATAATATTAATAATAACAATAACAACAATAATAATAGAAATATGACTAATAATAATAATAGCAGGCCTGGGCATCAAGCAGGACAATGGCAGCAGGCGGTCCGAAACCACGACCCATGGAAACCTGTGATCCATAACCAGGCAGTCCATGACCATGATCCACAGAAACCTGCGAGACGAGAAAGCACAAAAACTCTGGGGAAGAAGCCAAGTTAGTAACACGCATTAATGGTACATGGATGTGTACAGATGGAGAGGAGGAGGAGGAGAAGAGAGGAGCTCAGTGCATTATGGGAAGTCCCCCAGCAGTCTAGAGCTATAGCAGCATAACTAAGGGCTAGTCCAAGGCAAGCCTGGGCCAGCCCTAACTATAAGCTTTATCAAAAAGGAAAGTTTTAAGCCTACTCTTAAACGTAGAGAGGGTGTCTGCCTCCCAGACTTAAACTGGAAGATGGTTCCACAGGAGATGAGCCTGATAGCTGAAGGCGTTGCCTCCCATTAGAGACTCTAGGAACCACAAGTAAGCATTCTGGGAGCACAGTGTTCTATTGGGATAATAGGGTACTATGAGCTGTTTCAGCTATGATTGTGCCTGACCATTAAGGGCTTTATAGGTGAGGAGGATTTTAAATTCTGGATTTTCCTGGAAACCAGTGCAGAGAAGCTAAAATAAGAAAAATATGATCTCATTTTCTCATTTTTGTCAGCACTCGTGCAGCTTCATTCTGGATCAGCTGGTGAGTTTTTAGAGACTTGTTAGGGCAGCCTGATAATAAGGAATTGCAATAATCTAGCCTAGAAGTAACAAATGAATGGACTAGTTTTTCTGCATCTTTTTAAGACAGGATGTGCCTGATTTTTGCAATATTACATAGGTGAAAAAAAGGCAGTCCTTGAAATTTGTTTTATGTGGGAGTTAAAGGACATTTCCTGATTAAAGATAACTCCCAGATTCCATACAGTGGTGCTGGAGGCCTGGGTAGTGCCATGTCATTAAATAATGTGTTTCTAAGGTGTTTATGACCAAGCGCGATAACTTCAGTTTTGTCTGAATTTAGAAGCAGAAAATTGCAGGTCATCAAGGCATGTTTGGAGTTTCATTAACTGATTGGTTTCATCTGGCTTGATAAATATAATTAGGTATCATCTGCATAGCAATGAAAAGTGAGTGTTTGCAAATAATATTACCTAAAGGAAGCATATATAATGTAAACAGTATTGGTCCAAGCACAAAACCTTGTGGAACTCTGTGTCTAACTTTGCATGCATGGAGGATTCATCATTAACGCGTACAAACTGGAATCAATCTGATAAAAAGGACTTAAACCAGTTTAATGCAGTTCCTTTTAATGCCAATTAAGTGCTCCAGTCTCTGTAATAAGATGTGATGGTCAATGGTGTCAAATGCAGCACTAAAATCCTACAAGACGAGCACAGAGAGAAGTCCTTTGTCTGATGCAATTAGATCATTTGTGACTTTCACCAGTGCCGTTTCCGTTGCTATGATGCGCTCTAAATCCTGACTGAAAATCCTCAAATAAACTATTGTTATGTATAATATTCATATATTTTCCTGCACCCACACATTTTTCAGGTATTTCTTATATTTATGTAGACTTTTATTATTGAGCTGTTATCTACACACTTGAGCTTCTTGTTGGTGTAAATGGGGTTTTCTGGTTCTCAGATTCTCTATGTGAGGTAATCACGGTCTGTCTGTCGCAACTCATTCAATCCAACAGTAACCAATGCAAGAAGTGTCCACCAGTTGGAAAATTTCATGGAAAATAAAACTTGACTGTAAATTTCAAACACTTCACAGAAATTTAGAAAGACCTGTTCAGCAGTGCACTGAATCTAGTACTCTCGAAATTTTTGAATTACCAGCCTGCAATGTATCACACCCACACTCACAGAATACAGAGTGTGTTTACTAATGTAATTATGGAGTGTAATCACATGAAAGTACTTATCAGTGAGCAATTTTAGCTGCAAAATTAGCAAAGGCATCCCCTTTGCAGCACTGATTATGACAGGCTTCCCACATTCATATTTCTTCAAGATGCTACAGACCTGCTGTGTATTTTATATTTGTAATTAAAGAAGCAACTACAGAAAAAAATGCCAGTGTGGAATCACAAGGCGCTAATTATAATTTAGTTTCCGTGCAAAAGAGGAAACATCTCAAATCAGTACCTTTATTGCTGCAGAATCACCTGCAGTGTCACTCTCTGATGTTTCTTGCAGCGCCGTCAGGCTGAACTTCCTCTAAATGTTTTTTTTTTTCCGTGAATGCATTGAAAGCAGTAGGGAAGGGGACACAGTGACTACTGATAAGAGTCAATTTACTAGGGGTTATCAGTGCAGCATTTTCTGACTTTTATTTGACAGTTATACAGAGAGTAGAATATGCCAACTGAACAGTAATTATGAGCATAAACTGCTTTTTAAATCTTGCGATACTTTCTTTAATGGATTAGGAATTTATCCCAACTGCTAGTCTGTGTCATCTGATGTGCACAAAGCAGAACAGGGAAAGCAGATAGTCCTTTGGTGATTCACTGTAAAACTTATCCGCATCAAACTAGTCCACTGGGCATATACAAAACATTTTGTGAGGTTTATACAAGCCAAAAATAACCTGGCTTACAGTAAAAAAGAACACAAGTCTGGCCAAGACTGTTCTGTACGGGCCAGTTTGATCAGTTGAAACAACAGTAACTGTCTCCTGGGTGCTTTATTTGTCCGTATCTCAGTGAAATGGATCAAGGAAAGCCGTAAATCCTTATTTTGTCACTGATGCTTCCATTACAAAGCTTTTTAAACTGAGTAGATTTAGCTTTTCTCTGAGATCCAGGCCCATAAAAACATGTTGGCAGTCTTGTCGTGTAGACCCAAAGAACACATGTCCATCATTTTGGCTCACAATTTTATATTTAAGATATACTGATGAATGGTAAATTATACAATAATGTGAAAGAAGTACAGATGTACAGAAGTACAGTACAGTTCTCATCAAAGTTGCACTTGTTGCATCCAAGTGCACCTCGTAGCCCTTCGCAAAGAAAGTTAACGATGAGTAAAAAGTTCAGTGTTGTTAATAGGGGTTAGACAGAAAGAACCTGCACACTATTTGTGGGTATTTTGGCATGCATACAAAAATCTGAATTAGATTAGTGTCACTCCAATTTCTCAGGCAATAGGTCAGACTGTAAACCTGTTGCCGCTTGGCTTCAAAAATATAACAGCAGTGATACATTTTCATGAGCCTGACTCCTACGAGAGAAGACATGAGGCTGAATTTCTTATTTGAAACTCAAACAGAAAGTTTAAGAACATCTTGATAATAATAAGATATTGATGGTGTGTTTGTGTTTTTGCATTTTGATCCAGCACTGGATAGAAAAAACATACATCTCTAAAATAGTCCCATTAAAAAGAGATTTTAGTGTGATTTACCGTCATGAGGAGGGTTTATAGTGTGACAACAGGTTACTGGTCCACATGGCCAGTGGTTTCCCAATGTCACATCAAATGTGTGTTTTGTTATATCTGCACAATTTTTTGTGACCTTTGTGTCTAAAGATTCTTCTCGTCCTAGATGTGCTTCTGCTCAGGCTGAAAAGAGTTTCAAAATAGAGTGTGTCACATTGTGTCACAGACTGGCTGAGCTTTTCAGTCATGCTCATGCGTCTGTTGTTGTGAAACGAATGCAGATTTTGTCATGCAGTCAAACCACTGGAATTGGAAAGTAAAGATTCCCTTGAGAATTTAACTAAGCAGCTATGAGGAGCAATTAGGGTGCAATGCCACAGAGAAATTTCTCACACTCAAAGATATGCCCTCTTGTTTCACCAAATGGGATTACAGACCGTATAAGCAAGACATAACACATTACCAGAATATGCTTGATTTGTAAGAAAAGGCAAACTACAGCATATGATTTGTTTCATGCTCCTTTCAAGTTTTTCATTCTTATGTAATTTCTTATGTAATTTAATTCAAATATCTAGCAGCTTGTATCCTCTGCTGTGTCATATTTTTATTTTTATCCATTTTCAACTCATGGCTTGTACCTTTGCACAGACTAAAATAAAAGCCATATAAGGAGTGTCCATGTTGAAAGGGCATCAGCCTCAATGTGTGACCACAAAGTAAGACAGACATCCAAGCTGAAATGAAAGGATTAACTGAACCTCAGGTTGAGCTGTTTTTCCAGGACTGATGATAATTCCAGTTTGCAAATAGTGTATTAATAGTACAGAATTTGTACAATTTGAATGACCGGTAAATACTGAAATACAATAAAGCCATCATCATGCTATTATATATCATGTTATTATGTGTCATACATAACAAGACAGACCTACAGAGCTGTTATAGGTATGAATGTTTTATTCATGTGTTCTCTTAAGACAGTAGGAGTACGGAGAAAACATTAAGATGAAATGGTGGAGATGGTTTTAAACACTGGAGGCAACCCAGATGTAGATTGTGAAAAACTCAGCAATCGAGAAGAATGTCCCTGTTTTTTTTTTTTTGTTTTTTTTTTTTTTTTACAATCTGCCAAAGAGTAAAGGTTAAACCAAACATAAAAGTTTGATTGGAGGTAGATGTTGGCATATTTAGAGATTGGCCATTGATGCAACAGCTAGTGAGTTTGGTTCCCATCAGTATCCTGTGTAAATAACATACGTATGTTAATTGTATTAGAAAATAACAGTGTCACTGTTTAGTCTGGAGACATACAGGAAATCCCCCTGGCAATTTAGAAAGGGATCATGCAAAACAGACTTTACCCTACAATTATGAAAGTGTGCTTTATATTTAGTATACTGAGTGTATTTTCTCTGCTTCTGTCTCAGGGTCTACCGGGTAATAATGGACCTCAGGGACGACAGGGACCTCCTGGACCCATTGCAAGTCTCTTTTTTTTTTCTTCCTATTCTCAGCATCATTTTCTTTGGCAGATCAACCTGATTAATGGACTGACAGATACTCTCTGCTTTCCATCACCTTCCCTCTCTTGTGTTTGGGTGTCTCTCTTTCATTTCCTGTCTCTGTCTTAGGGATCCCCGGGAGCACCTGGAGCTTCAGGACCAGGTGGGCCATCAGGGGCTCAAGGGGATCAAGGACTTCCTGTGAGTGATTTTTTCTTTTTTTTTTTAATCATTTCATTTTTTTTTTGAATTGAAAAAAATCCTTTATTTACTCGAAACACAAACTTACCTTTTAAATTAATGTGAACAAGTTCAAAAATCATTTTTGTTCGTAGCACAGTTAATGTGTTACTGTGACCTTAACCTGAACCTCATTAACCAACCTTCACACAAACCCACCAAAGTTTTGCAACTTAAAAAGGGTGTCTGTATTGCCCTGTTATTAACATCTTTCCTCAGTTGTCATGGAAGCCTGTGGTGCAGACTGTGAACTCGTCTCTCACATTATCCCTCTGAGTCCACCCAGTAGAATTAAACATAACTTGCCCAAATTAACAATGAGGAGGACTCCACTTCCTCCAACTCCCTCTTCTCCTTCTGACTTCTTTAAATATTTTCTCTGCTCATGCCTAAATCCAGCCTATATTTACAGGAGAACAATATCAGAGTTGCATCACATAGCATACAGATTTGATTAAATATAAATAACGTTGTGGTTTGGTTCACTGACAAGGATCTCCTTTTTATCCTGTTCCACTTTTCTGATTCTCCCTTATCATATCTTCATTTATTTGCATTTGCTCTTAACTGGAAACAGCCTGTTAGTATGGACACAGTCCCTGTAATAACAACTGTATTATTTAGTCGTAAGCCTGCCGTGCTAATAAGGCTGATCTTTTTAGATTAAGCAAAAGATAAATCCTCTTACACTTATCTCATAATGAACAGAGCAGAAGAACACACCGCATATCTATTTCATGAGATAGGTGCGTAGGAGAGGGATGAATGGATCAGAAGTTGCTAAACAAACTCTCTCATGGTTTCCAAGCCAGAAACCATTTGCCTGATGAAGGTCTAGCATCATAAATGAATCATTGCAAATTAGACAGTGTGTGCGAGTTTGTTTAACAACTTTTCCAACTTCGATTCCAAAAGTAGAATGAGTCAGCCCTGCAAAAGAAGAAGAAAGATGTGTAAGTGACACGAAGCGGAAGAGATGATGTTGGTTTCCTAACTTTGTGTAATTCTAACAGGAACAGATGATACTGTGATGTTGGTGACAGCTAATCTAGTCTTGGGTTACTTAGCCGACACTCTCTCCCACTCACTCACACATACACATATGGCAGTGAGGGATCACATCTGCCCCATCTGAGACGCAGACAGCTGCAGACAGACAAAAAACAGATCTCACTTTCTTTAGGCTTTATCTTTTAAACTTATAGTTTCAAAGTTCAGCTCAACATTAAATTGCTTATTCAGTCCCTGTTTTGACCCCTGCAACCCTTCCCCAGGTTGCTGCTCTGAGAGAATATTTTTCTTCTTAAACAAGTGGTTTTTATCTGCTAGCAGCCATTTAAATCTGCAGGGAAATTTCACATTTACATTTATCATGCCAAAACTGAACTGAAGAAACCTCAAAGAAATTAGTCCCACTAGTTTTGTACAGAATGGTGCCACGTGTCCGTCCAACTGCAATGATAAATTTGTTGAAGGACAGTAGATTTATATGGAGGCTGCCACTGAATTACTAAAGGAGGACAGTGTAAAGATGTATGGACTGCAAATTCCTGACCTGATGTCCCAGCATCTAATGTGAAACCCAAACTGTTCTGTTTTAAGAATGACTTGATGCATCTGGAAATGTTATAGTCTGTCTATCTAATATTCATAAAGGTCCGCAATACAGTATAGGACAAATCATGTCTTATTTTGTTGCTTATTGTTTAAGTTTTACTAACTCAAATTCATATAAAACTTAACAGGAGATCTCCATGACAACTTCTCTCTACATCTCGACAAGAATATTGTACATGTCTGGAGACAAATACCTAAAACTATGATTGGTGGATAGCGGCTAAATCAACCTTGATGTGGCATTGGATTGATGAATACATTTCCAATCTGGTTTCATCTCCTCGCACATTTAGGCCAAAACTCACCACTCTTGTCACCAGATCTATATCTCTATATGGATTTACTGCTGGCCTCACAAGAATGTCACGATGTCCCGAGCGTGTGGCAGTGAGCCCAAGTGTGTGTCTGACCTTGACAAAACATTCAGACATGTGGTTTCCAGCGACTCAACCACCTGAGGTTTTTTAATTTATCTTGCTTGACTTGGTAGCAAGCTGCCTAACGTTTGCCAGTTAGAAAAGAAAAAAAAAAAAGCAACAATCTTCTCCTGACTGTTTTATCAGTCCACGTTGAAGTGCTGCGCAAGAGGAAAGACATCATAAACGCACTAATCTCTGTGGATGAACTGTAAAACATTCTGAGTGAAAAAACATTGACTTTACTTGGGACAGACTGCAAACACAGGGCACTGTGGGAAGATATGCTTTGATTAAATAATAAAAGAAATGTGATTTTTTTTTATGAGCGATACTCCTGTCTGAATATTGAACTATTCTTATGCACAGATACTTACTTTGGCTCACCCCCACATTCACCCTGATAAGATGGTAGACATTTATATGCCCAGGAAGACTCAGGAGATCCAGACAGACGCACAGAGGAGGTCCAGAAGACTTTTATTGTCGAGACCTGCACTCCAATTCAGCAGCTGTGTCAAATGTTGGCACAGACTTTCTATCATCGGCAGTATAATATCCATATGATATGCCAGGCCTGCACACACATTTTCTCTGTCCACTAACTCATACAGCCAGTCAATCGGTGGTCATGGACATGTTCCCCCCAAGATAAACAAGCCTTTATTCAAAAGCTGTAACAGTATCAAACTGATATTTATCATATAAGCGCATGGTTTTGTGGCCAGGAAATATTTGTCTTTTATTTGCCTCTGGATTACAATGCATTACACTCTGATATGAATTCACAGACTTCATGTGCTTGGCAGGTTTAGTGTTTATGTTTTGATCAGATATGCATCTTCTGTGCTTTACAGTGTTGGCAGTAGCAGAAAGCGAGCCCGTCCAAGGCACAGAAATTGGTTTTTGTTTGTAGGCACACTAGCTTTGGGGCTTATGCATGTGCTGTCTTTAGGACACAAAGAACGTGGACACACTTTGTCAAAATTTAAATGCGTTTAGATCAAAGTAGAAAAATACAGGGAGAGTGTGTTGCAATGCAGAGAGAGGCATAAAGGAAAAGGGGAGGGGATGGAGTAATAGGGAGTAATGGGGTGGGGACATTAAAGGAGAGAGATACAGCGAGAGGGTAGAGAGATGAGCATGGCTTTTTCTGAGTACACATCCCAGTCGAATGTTTATTCTCCTTCTGTGCTTTTATGTTCCAGGGTCCTGCTGGTACCAAAGGAGATAAGGGAGAAAGAGTAAGTCATTCCCCTCACATACTTCAACCGCTGTTTAGAGCAAACCAAGGTTTACTACTCTGTTTTGCAATGGAAATATTATTTTGCTGAAGTAAAACTCCTGACAATTACTCACTAATGTTTCACACCCTTGTTTTGAAGAAACCAAAATTACTCTCCAGTACACATTTACTGTTTCTCATTTGTAGCACAAGCATTCACTTTATTTCCCTCTTTCACTGCCTCTGCCTCATTTAGAGCAAACCAAATCAAATCAGTGTTCATGGTTCAAATTTGTAGCAGAGCGGGGTCTGTATTTTTGCTGACACAGTAGCCAGGCCGTCACCACTGAAGGCTTGAGATACATGCAACTTGCCAGTTTGAATCAAACCTGTAATTCCTAATTCTGCCCCATTTCATGAACTTGTAGGGACATTTGTACCTTGCTGCAGTTAATTTTTCGGTGGGAGATTCAACATGAAAGTGTCTGGAAAAAATGCATGAAAGGATTTTCTCCTCAGTGTACATTTGTGGTGGCCCAGTTGTGAATAAGCTGGTTAGTATCTTAAAGTGTGCATCTGCCCAATGATGAAACTCATTTCACAGTCTCAGTGACTTATAATAATTGAACAGGGGAAAAGTAAACATTTGCTACAAAGCTATTTTTCCTTTATATATTTTTACTATATACACAATAGTCACATTAAATGTTTATATGATGATAAGTACAAGGCAAAAGAACTGTTTTGTTTTTGAACCTGCATCTTATATTAAAGGTGTAACCAAGTCAGCTTTAAAGGACCAGTGTGCAGGATTTAGTGAATATCCGCCTCCCCCACCCCTCCCCTTTCAAGCATGTAGGAGAAGCTACGGTGGCCGCGATATTCATGAGAAACATGAAAGGCCCTCTCTAGAGCCAGTGTGTGGTTAGTCTGTTCATGGAAGAGGACCCGAACCCGTTCTATATATAAAGGACTCATTCTAAGATAATGAAAACACAATGATTCGTATTTTTAGGTGATTATACACTAATTAAAACACACTAAGAATATTATATTCCATTTCTGCCAAGTCTGTTCAGCTAGATGCCACTAAATTCTACACACTGCACCTTTAACATCTCAAAACACCTCACAAATGTCACAAATCTAAATATGTGCAAGTCAAGTTTTTATTTGATTGCTGGTAAATAACCAGCAATCAAATAAAAACATATTTTCAATAGAATATTAGCTTAATAGGGTTAAAAATTAGTTTCAGTGATATAATTGCAAAAAAGTCAAAGTTTGAAACCTTTGAAGTTATCAACTCAATTCCAACTCTTGTCTTAAATCACTAGATTAAATATCAAGTATGACCCTTCATACATCAGATTAAGTCTCAAGAAAATCATGACCTGAGTCAGACTTCAGTCCAGGTTCTGTCATTTGAGTCTCACACACAGTACGTCCATACACTCTTCACTCCATTCATAGTTCCACCCATTAAGACATTTTGGTGCTTTCCAACAACTATTGTATCATATATTAAGTGATATCAAAAGTTTCTCAGTGGGTGATTTTATTCCTTTAAAATCCTAACAGAAATGACCTCAACGCTGTTCTCTAATGAGGACACCCACAGTTCAGTTTAATATATTTCACACTGCTAATTCCAGCAGTCAATTTGTTGATTTAAAATGTGTAATTATGCAGAATACCAACACAGTTCGGAGGAAGCACAGTCAAAGTCAACAAAGCCGTGCCCAAATACTTTATATGATTAAATTTTTATTTGGCTTTAATTGTGTCATTTACAATAACTCTCTACTTTGCTGTGGTAAGTGTGCTATCTGTTCTGGCCAGTATAAATATAAGGGGCGTCAGAGTAGGGAATAAAGGTGGCATGCGCTCATTAAAACACCCACAACAACACACGCCCACCAATTTATTAACCACTTGTCTGGAAGTTTATGTTCCTGTGGTTGCTCGAATAGAAAAGTGGTTGTGTGATACTAAGAGCCTCGCGTTTGTTATTCAGGGTGATGTGCAATCCCAAGCTGCGGTGCGTGCCATCGCACGGCAAGTGTGTGAACAGCTCATCCAGAGTGAGTAATCAACAATAATTAACACAAGCACATTTATTAAGCACCATTTATTTGCTGAAAGTGTCTCTTCTGACCTCTACTGGCTTCTCTTCACTTCACACCAATAAAAACACTCTCAAAATGGCAGAAAGTGAATCATTTCAAACCATTCTTCTCTGTCTCCTCACAGGCCACTTGTCTCGCTATAACTCCATCCTGAACCAGATCCCTGTCCAGTCTGCAGTGTCAGTCCGAACAGTACCTGGACCACCAGGAGAGCCAGGTCGAAGAGGCCTTCCAGGACCTCAGGGAGAGCAAGGCCCTCCTGGCAGACCAGGTTTCCCTGGTACCAACGGCCAGAATGGACGACCGGGAGAGAGAGGTGAGAGAGAAGGATGTTTAAGGACGTGTATACAAAATACTGACAGGATGAGCAACACGTCAAGAGAGAGACAGGGGAAAATATACTTTATATGTAATATACGATAATATACAGACTGATCACAGTCCATCATCACTTCTTCACTGTCTGTGTTGTGTCTAGACACAACTACAACTACGTGCTCTTTTTCATATTAGCATCAGAAAGAGTGGGGAAACATTTGAGTATGTATTAGACTGCCCTTACTGCACTGAGCAGGTGATAGACTAAACTAGAAAATCAGATGCCAGAGAAAATGTGGAGTGCAGTTTAAGAGAACCAGATTTCTTCACAATAGGAAAGTGTTTGTCCTTTGCAAGGAAGTAGGTCAAGCAGCAGACATCCCAATTTCATCCCAATTTCATTTCCACATTCACCATATCCGCGTTTCCTGTTGCTGTCTGTTGATAAAGGGAAACATGGTCATAGCCAAGACTGAAATTGTGTATTAGTGTATTTTGTTGCTGTGATACACTTCAACAGCCCCTTCATCAATAGCTGGGGACTTTTACTGAATAGACAGTGAAAATCCAAATAAAGTCTCCATTGCTGCAGTTGGACCTTCAACCTGCCTGCTTGTTTGCTGCTTTTTGTGGTCTGGCTTCTTCTCTGACTCACCAGACAAACTCACAGTTTGGGTCAGAGCTCCCGCGAGGTTCAGTCCAGGCCAGAAGACAGTGACTCCAATATCCATGAGGTCATTCATTTGCCACAGGCCCACAGAGGAGAAACTGCCTTTATAAGGCAGTTTCATCTTCATCGTCTTCATCGCTAAAACATGCAACCCACACACTAGCGTTACATATCGAATGAGGCTGCACACAGAGGTTTAGGAAAGCTGAGAGCAGTCGAAGCGCTGACAGGAAATGTCCAGCATGGTTTCCTCCTCCTCTGCGGTTCAGACCTTTTGATTCTCCCCAATAACATTTATGACCTGCAGCCACTGGTCTCACATACACACATATACACACCTCACTGTTTTATGGGCTGAACTGAAACCAGAGTAGGCCAAATATTATAAAAAGATGTATGACTTGTTTAAAAAAATTGGGCAGATTATTATTAAGGCAGGTGTTCCATGTTAAGCTGATACAAAAATCAGAAAGAAAACTGCACTCGGGCTCACTAAGGGACCAATTCTTTAGATAAATTATAAAGTGTTTGTTCTGTTTTTCAGTAGAATTGACAAATTAGACTCCTTATACAATATCGTCCTGAACTGAGACAAGCTATGGGCCAACTAGTAGCCATCAGAAAAGAAGAACATCACGGCTGCCAGGGTAGGGGTAAATGTCAAATGTTTTCTCCTCAGCATCATTCTGATTACTTCCTCTGATTCAATTGATTAAGACAGGCATTAAGTCAGCGGGCCAGAAAATCTGCAGATCACTAGTTTTATGCGGTTTTCTAATATTAGAGAGTACGAAAAATATTCCATTAGGTCATTCAAACATCTGCACCACTGGACAGCGACACAGAGCAGACTCTCTGAGGGTTTATCATACATTTCATTAGACTGATTATCCAGACAAAATTTATCCAGCACATTTAGACAGACAAATATTTGCAATATAATACCGTTGATATGATAGTCCAGTGGTGGTGGAAGAAATACGCAGATGCTTTACTTTTAGTAAAAGTACCAATGTAACAATGTAAAAATACTTCATTACAAGTAAAAGCCCTGCATTCAAACTCCTACTTAACTCAAATTAAAGAAGTATTAAACTAAAAACACTCATTCTGAAATGGTGCCTATGATCAATATATTATTGCATTGCAAATTGACGCTAATGTTAAAGTTTATTAGTGATCAGTTCATAAACAGAATTATACTGTTGGTAATTCAATCCAATGGTTCCCAAACTAGGGGTTGGGCCCCTCCGAAGGGTCAAGAGATAAACCTGGGAGGTCTGAGATGATTAATGAGTTAGAAAGAAGAAGAAACTAAGTTCTACTGCACAAATTTGTTTTATTTTGAACTATTCTCTCTAATATACTGAATATTGTTTCCTCTTTGGGCCCCAAATAAATGAAACCATGTGAGAAGTTTAGAGGGGAAATCACTCTTTGGTGGAACTGCAAACAATTCATACACATCTGAAGAGATCACAAGCCAAAAACAGTTGCGAGTCACTAATTTAATCTTTAACAATGTGTTGTATTTTATAAGCTGTGTTTTTGTCAAATGTTAATATGAAAAGTAACCATAGCTGTCAAATAAATCTAGTGGGGTAACCAGAACAATATTTCCATCTGAAATGTAATGAAGTAGAGGGATATAATAAAAAAAAGAAATACTCAAGTAATGTACAAGTACCTCAAAATTGTACTTGCATGCAGTCACTGAGTAAATGTACTAGTGTGATAATCAATACCGCTGGCAGACCCTTTAGAAACCATCAAGAGGCTGTGTGTGCAACAAACTTGACGTGACTTCCACCTAAATGTGAATCTCTTTGAACTGTGTGTGTTCCAGGTCTGCTAGGAGAGAAGGGCGAGAGGGGGAGTCCAGGTGTTGGGAGTCAGGGACCTCGAGGACCGCCTGGACCTCCAGGTAAGACACACACACACAGACACACACACATAGTTCAGAGGATGCTTGATATGCACAACCAACTCAATTCATCATATTTATTCTCCTTCCAGGTTTAAATAAGGTTTTGAGATGCTGTAGCGACTTCAGAATCTGATAATTTAGCAGCACGATTGTGTTACTGAACATTTGCTTTTAGTGTTTTCAGACTGTGACTGAGCTGGAGCTACTGTACTATGTGTGGAATGTTTTTCATTGTGTTTCCTTTGAACAAAACCCAAAACATTTCAAATATTGAAACAATAGAATTAAATGGCACGGAGACTTAATGCGTTTTGGATTTACTTTACTCTCTGTTGAATCTCCGTTTGAGGAAAGCAAGCAGGCGGTTTGGACCATGAATATAATTCTCTGTATTGATTTCCCCGTGCGCTGTGGAGTTTGAGGTTTGTGTTATGAAAACATGTCAGTGCTGGGATTTTCTGTGTACTGTTGTGCGATCAATACTCACAGAACAAGCTGACAAAACTCCCTGGAAACTTTTCTATGATCAGACAACTTAAAAAAAAAAAAAAAATCCAAAAACTTCAATATGTGAAAATGGAAATCTTTTCTGAGAGAGAGAGAGAGCTACAAGGGGGAGAGCACTCTGTCTTTATCCTCTATGCTTTTCCGGAATATTTGTGGGATGATAATTTTAGCACTTGGCAAATGAAAACACCCCCAAAATATTGATTTCATATATCTGCTGAGTGCTGAAGTGAGTCCTGATGGAGGCAGATTCTCCTGTGTAAACATAAAGCAGAACCCTCCGGCTAAATTTCAGCTAAGAACTGTTATTCCTGCGCCTTCCCTCGGGAGATTCACTATCATCTCCCTTATCCTGAAATGACAAGCAAGTGTTTGATGCCCCCTAATTTTTTATGTCATGTTGTTACAGCAGCAGAGAGAGGGATTTAGGAGCGATTAAAGAGATGATAGTACGCTGACTGAGGATGCCAGTTTATTTTCCACTTTTTTCTCTCCTTCTTATCCCTGCTCACCAGGTGTTACGCTGTCATTTTACAAAATGCCTACTGATGACTGATTTTATGCACACGCTCATCTATTCACGCAGACTTTTCTTGAATCCTCAGGCTTGCCAGGTGAAGGACGAACAGGCAGCCAGGGCCCTACCGGTCGGCCTGGTAACCCGGGGTCACCGGGTAGGCCGGGGAACCCAGGTACCACCGGACCAGCTGGCCCACCAGGATACTGTGACCAGAACTCATGTCTGGGATACAACGTTGGAGGTAAGTACCATCATCCAGACACTATTTAAGCCTTTAGTTGATGCTCTAACACATGAAACTGAACCTAGAAGGCGTGTTTGGGTCGCAGCATTGAGTGTAGACAAACACATTCTTACATCAGCTAAATGTCATTCCCAAACTGGAAGGCATTGAAAGAGGGTCTGCATTACCAGGAAAAATGGAGAGTGGAACAAAAGATGAATTTATCTGATTATATTTGGGAACAATAAACAAACAGGAGTGCTGAGCGCTGTTACTATTCAAATTCAGTACAGCAGAAGAGCCCTTTGTGTCCCAAACTGGCAGTTTGGGCAAAATTTTGCTTTCGTTTTTTATTCACACAACAGAAATGACTGGTTGACTGACAAGTTCCTGAAAATCTTATAATCATATTCTTTTTGCTTCAAATGGACAGACGGAGTCCGGGAACCACTGCTGTAGACAAGTTAATACGAAACCACACTGGCATTGAAACAAAAACAACATCTTGACTGGAATATTTTCCTGAATATAGTCAAACCACAAAATATCCAGACTTTACTAAAACATTCTCTGCTGTTTATTTAGACCTCATGTTGTCCTTGTTTGTCCTTTTGCAACTGAGCAGTAATTCAATTCTGTTATTTTACACTTATAAAACACCATGTTAAGTGCAACCATCAGTGTTACTACTAAAGACATAATTTACTTTATTCTTATATTTGCTAATTTATCGACACAACCTTAAACTGTTGAACCCTGCCCAGTCTTTCCATCTTATAAAACAGCTTTTATAGTATAAGACACTGAAATATTGTTTTCACAGTGACAGCAGGCTTTGAGATAGTTATTGTTCTAATAAACCTCTCACAGAACTGGAGAGTAATCTGCCTTTTATAGTTGTTCCACTGTGAAGTTTATATATTCAGGTCCACATTGATGAATTAAGGAGTTAACCGTGTTACAGACTGGAGGTGTTTGTCTGTACTGAGATCTAATAAAATACGATTTACGCACACGCACACACACACACACACACACACAGGACATCTTTGAATATTCACACTGATGAGGACCTTGTAGGACTTTAATTGTTCTATTGTCTTGGGTCATCTCAGCAAGGACATTACACATCTAACAGCTTCTGACAAGTCGTCTTGATGATATATCATCTGCTAAAAGTAGCTGATGGATGAGACATTACTTCATCCATCAAACAGATTTATTTTATATAAATGGATTCCAGTCAGAAGGGGTTTTTTTTATTTTGTTTTATGACTTCAAAGAGCCTTGCCTGTTCTTCTGAACTGTGCGAGGATTAAACGCTCCCTCCCTGACCACTTAAAAGGAAAACTGCAATTATAAAATACAGTATGTGCAATACATTTTTCCTCTCATAGCAGCCCAAAATTTGGCCTTTAAGTGTGCTTTGTTTATCTTTGTCCTCTAAAGGGATAATTCAGTTTACTCATATTTTCCCATATATTCTCAAAACACATTGTTGCCTAAAGCTATGAGCTTTGTGAACGAGGCGTTACTGGATGTCAGCAGGGTCAGTGTCAGTGCTGCTTGAAGACAAGGAATACAATGTTTAACCTTCATTAGCCAAGCAAGAACCATTTTCTTAACGTTTTCCGGAGAACGTACACAATCTCTAGAGGGTTACATCATTTTTCTTTAAATCACTGTTTCCACTGCCCTGGCTGTGGGTAAACAAATACTGTAGAAAATAAATTTGAATTTAATTAAAGTTCTTAAAAGAAAAACTTGATAAAAGAGATTTCCGCACACTTGGATCTCAGCAGGGACGTTACACATCTAACAGCTTGTCATGTATGCTCTGACCTTCATCAGAGCATACATGAATCATGTATGCTCTGATGAAGGGCTGATAGAGCAAAAGCTCAAAATAAAGTGAAATACTGCATAGATCTAAGTGTGCAGAAATCTCTTTTATCAAGTTTGGACTCATTGATGCTTCAAGCACCTTACAAAGGTTTAGCCAGGTGAAATGGTGGTCATCCTGCAACTTCTTTAAAAAAAACGAGTAGCTTTATAAAACGTGTAAATGTAGTTTATTCTTCTTTGTCATAGGTTAAAGGTACGTTTCCCTTTTTTGAGAGTGAGCTAAGCTAGGCTAAATTCAACATTGAGCGTATCTTGGAAATGTTTGTAGATACAAAAATGGCATCAAAAGTAGAACAAAATATTAACGTATGTAATTAATCACTACCTTCATATCTTAGGTCTTGTTCTTCAAAGCAATAGATTGTCATTTTGTGAAATTCACTTGTTTGCTTTTTTGCAGCAAAGCCACTCTCATATATGTC
This sequence comes from Thunnus thynnus, assembly GCF_963924715.1. NCBI lineage: Eukaryota > Metazoa > Chordata > Actinopteri > Scombriformes > Scombridae > Thunnus > Thunnus thynnus. The sequence continues at coordinate 20,753,955 of NC_089526.1, forward strand.
TGGCAAACAGCCGACAGTTAGCTTAGCTCAGCATTAAGACTGAAAGCAGGAAAATGGTTAGCCTAGCTCTGTGCTTGTGCAAACATGGCTGTAGCTTCATATTTAATGGACAAACACGAAAGAAGTATTGATCTTTTCATGTAACTTTTGGAAAGAAACCAAAAAAAAGAACTCTATGAGGTTATCACACTTGTGGTTAGTAGGAAAAATGGTAAGAATCCCGCCATTGGCTGTGTAATACTTTACTTTTGCATATCATAGGTCTTATTTATTAAGACATAATTTCACTGAATTAATACTTTAATGTAGCTCTCCCACATGCTACCCATCACCTTTAGATGAGTATATTTTGAGTAATATAATGGTATATAAAACACTGCAGTTGTGGTATCTGCAGAAAATGGCAGACTTCTCCCAATGTTTGACTCAGCTTTTCTTGGTATTTGCTGAACTACAAACACATGTTGCACTACTGTTTTCTGTGTTAGAAATCTTTATTTTTACTTTCTTCTGTGCAGAAAGAGAAATAGAGATCTGACACGTTTTCCATCTTTCTAAACATTTCATATGAATGTCTTAATATTTATCTGAGCTAAATTTATTATAAGAATGACTAAGGGTGTGTGTTTCCTCTAAAAGAGGGAAGCAGATTTCCAACACTAATTCTTCTACCTCCAACACCGCAACCCAACAGCTGGTAAAGTTCTGTCGGTGCGGTTTGAGAGGTTTAACTCTTTGGTGTCATTAAGGTTTTCCTCCTGATGTAACATCTCTCTGACTCTGTATCCTCCCTGTGTTCCCCTCCCTCTGTATCTTTCTCTTTCTGACTGAAGTTCAACAGGACTATGGGAATGATTACTGAGGAGCATTCTCCAATCGTCCTCCTCTCCTCCTCCTGTGCTCACCTCCCTCCATGCCCTGTAAATAAGACTAGAAACTGAGGAAATTGATGTATTCAATGACTCCCTCGAGGCATCCTTATTTCTTGGGATGGATAATTACTCCTGACCCCGGTGTTTAACCTCTAATCCCTGCAGCAGTGTTTTTTAAATTTTGTGTCTCTGGAGACCTACATTTTCTAAATTACTTTTCTTGCAACGTACACTTCATTTTTCTCTAAAATTATCTAGAAATTTAACAAGCCTGAATATTTTTATTCAGCTATTTTAAGATTTTAGGACTTTAGGCAACTTTGAGCCCTCATTTTGGTCTCCTAAGTTTTTAGAAACGCACACACATGATGCTGCGCTTCCTCGTTATGAATAGAAACTGGATTACTTTCTACAATGTACTTAAATTTCTTGATAGAATAGGTTTGTTTATCTGGCTGCTCCATCACTTGAGAGTCTCAGAGACAAAATTGGATTTGGTCACCTTCCCACAAGACCAAAAGAAAAAACCCCCTCAATGCTGCTGTGATGATCCCCACCACTGATCTCAGTGCCATCTGTCAACAAATACTCATGCATACAACGCTTTGCTGCTGCAGCCTCCACTTCACCCAGCTTCAAGCTCAAATCTCTTCAAAGCTAATCTCATCCTTCAAAGCCAGATGAATCAGCTAACTAGTGATGAGTTGTTGTGATGCTGATTGGCTGCATTCATTACTGAACAACCCCTCTATCTGTACATTTCATATAAACTGGGCGGAAACTCCGGTTTTTACCCCTGATGTGATCCAGATGTGATCCTTTCATTTCTGTGAAATGATCCAATCTGGGCTATACAGGGTAGAAACCTGATTTTTTCTTTTTTTTTTTTTCTTGAACTTCATTAACTCACTTCCTTACTAACCTGATCCGTTGGGACACTTTTGGGTTCCAAGACCAAGGAGCTCATATCAGCCTGTCAACTGCTTAAAATCACCAACCTGTGCATGCTTCCCATTCTTGTCCTGCTTCTGCTCAAACTTACATTCAACTTGTTTTGTAGCTTTTAATATCACGCTGCCTCTTGACATGCTCCTAAACAATGGTGGTGGTAAAAACTGAAACCCGTAGTCCCAAAGCCAGCTTTAACTTTATGTGTTAGCCGTGGCAACCCAGAAACCTCCTCTCCAACTGACCCCCAATATTCCCACCACCCCACCCAGTCCAACCACTGCCTCACGGTGGCTACCAGTCCTACAATCCGCCCTACAACCAGCCGTACAACCCTGCTGCAGTGGCTTACAACAACGACCAAGGAGGCGAAGAGGGTGAGGAGGAGGACGAGGAAGAGGACCCCTATTATCGCGGTTACCCGCCTCAGTACTACCCCCAACAGCCCTCCCCGCTGGCTCACAGTCGCCATGGTTACCGCTCGAGCCCCACCCACTCCGAGGACGTGGAGCTGAGGTCACCGGGAGTCGCCAGGAGGTTTTCACGTGACGTCGTCGTCATGGAGGAGAGCGAGGAAGGAGGACTTTAGAGGAAGAAGGATGGACTCACCTCAAGTGCTTGAGCCCTGCACGCCACACATACAAACCAGACACTGACACACACATACACAACGTCCAAACTGAAACCCCCCCCCCATCTGAAACTGTGGTGAGACCCCCCCCCCCCTCCCGCTCCCTCCCCGTGTATCCAGTGGTTCTGTCCACCTGGTGAAACTATGTAAATAGCTCTGTGGACTCTTGTACGATATCTCTGTAAAAAAAAAAAAAAAGAAAAAAAAAGGGGGGGGTGGGGGGTCCGAAAAGTGCCTGATCTATGTTAGCATCGTCCAGTGGTAATGTAAAGGTAAGACCACTTCTCTCATCTTACAGCTGATTTCAGGACTAAACCCTTCTTTCGTGTGAAGTTGCATGTCTCCTTTGAGCCAACCACCGAGTGTGTAACTGGACACGTGCATCTTGTGTTGGTCGTATGTAAATTAGCTAGATGATCACGGATGATGAGCTGGTACCATTTGTACAGGCTGCTTTTTATAACGACGAAACATGTTTTCCCCTGCTTCTGTGCTGTCTTTATTTCATGTGTGTTAATGTTTTTGAAGTGATTTTTTTCCGTACAGTATTGTGTTGTTTGCTTCTCTTTGCCAGTTTTTTTTGTTTTTAGCTGAGCTAATATTGGCGGTTTCCCCCCCAAAGGACTGTAGACTGAAGCAGATGCATCAGTTTTCTGCTACTTTAACACTGTGCAACACTCAAACTTATTACTTTTTAAATTATGAGTTTTATTCATGGAGAACATCAGGTTACCAGTATACCAATATGTCTTTTCTGTTATCACAAACCTGAGTCAGGTCAAAGAAATTATCAAGATGTGTGCTGAATTTAAGAGACTCATCTGTGTTGTTTTGTGTTTTTTGTAGCTGCCCCTGTTTGTTTTGTTTAGTCTTATGCAAAGTCGGGGTCTGTTCACTCTGGAGGCTGTTTGCTCACTGGTTGACCTCTGACCTCTTGCTGGAATAAGTCCTGGATCCAGTTATTATTCAAAACACTCTGTTGCTTCTCTGTGAAAACCAATAAGGACTGACCCACAAGTGTAAACTTTGCCTGTCCTGCACTGCAGTCTGAAAAAACAAGCACTAAATGTAACCAAAAGTTGAGCTGTTGAGCTGGCCGCGGTCTGTTTTCACCAGTTAGAACAAGGAATGTGTCTCACCACCTGCCCCTTAGTATGATATGAACTTATTTATTTTCTATTTTGTTTGCTTTTATAATCAATAAATCTGTAATGAGACAACAGAATTGTGTTTTAAGTCATTTGTGGCACAAAAGAGGACAAACTTAATCTAGATTTTACAATATTAGGTAAAAAAAGAACAAACTGCAAGAATGTATTAAATTGTTTATTAGCCTATTTTACAATTTACGCAACAAGATTTGATTTTTATTTCACACACTGACAAGAAGGAAAGCTGAGGATTTCCTGATGAAAGTCACTTCTACCGAAAGCACAATGATGACATGAATGTTGTCATAGTAACACATAAATAGTTTTTTTTTTTCTGTGAAGCCACAAGCCTTCAAAGTCAGGACCAGCTCTAACAGATGTCATGTTTTTATGGGCCAGAACTGATCATTTCATGGTTGCATAATCAGAGGAAAACCCACAGAATGTGACTCCTTCTGATCAGACTCAAGCTGTTCCTGGATAATTTATGTCTGCTGTGGTTGTGTCAAGATTAATACGACTGAGATGGACACTGTTATTTCCCCACAGAAAAAGGATGGAGTCTATGTTGATGATGCTGGCTTTAGTTTTATGACTGGTGAGATGAATTAGAGAAGTCCAGTCAAGACTTGATGCCAGTTTTGAGAAGAGGAAACTACAGCCAACTGAACTTACTGCTGGATTTAAAGGACCAATGTGTAGAGTTTAGTGGCATCTAGTGGAACAGACTTGGCAGAAATGGAATATAATATTCATAAGTATGTTTTAATTAGGGTATAATCACCTGAAAATAAGTATTGTTGTGTTTTCTTTATCTTAGAATGAGCCCTATGTGGATCCTCTATCCACATAGCCCACCATGTTGCACCGCCTTGTTGCTACAGCCCAGAATGGACAAACCAAACACTGTACACTCTGCAACCTCACCGCTAGATGCCACTAAATCCTACAAACTGGTCCTTTAAGCAGAGACACTCATCTGACTTTGTTTTTTTAAATGTTTTTTCATCTTTCATCTGACCAGAAGAAATCAAACATGTCACTGAAATCCTATAAAACCTGTTTGATTTAACACTTTTTCAAGTATCATAACAAAATCGAAGAAACTGTTATTTTCAGTGTAACGTTATTATGAAAACCTTTTCTGCTTCGGTCACGTTGGGCTTCTTTGATTCATTTCATCTTGTAATCTTCAGGTCTGTGGAGAAAACACAAGACAACACATTAGTATGGAGAGGCATAAAAGTCGGGGAAAAGGACCGATTACACGGAAAAACATGGCGAGATAGTGACAGATGAGAAACCAGACAGATCTTATCGTTTTCTTTTTTCAAAATGAGACAAAACACAAAAAGAAGATGCTGTGTCTGTCCTCTTTAATTTTGAGCAGAGATTGCAGACAGATATTATCAGGTCATGCTGTATTGCTTTTGATACAAAGTAGAAAAAATGTTATCAAGTGTAATAGCTCTGCTATCAACTACAGCAGTATGTTTATGTTGTTGATTTTCTGTCTGAGTACTTGTTTGTGTGCGTGTGTATTGTATGAACGGGGAGGAAAGGGGGCTGCATATCCAATAATAATCTTTTGCCTGAGCTCCAAGGTTTCTGAGAGAATATTAACTGTGTTTAATAAAGGGTAACGATTGAATCGCCCTCGATGACCTCAACCCCATCTCCCATGGCACACACACACACACACATATTTGATCAGTAAAATGAATAAAGAGTGTGAGTGAATATTAACTAGGCTAAGGCCCATCTCTTAAATAAACCAGGATTAGCTTGACCTTGACGACCACACAGCGACAGGCCTGAACGGACACACTGATTGGCTGAGGAGATTGAACCAGTAAACAATAAGAGGTGGCTCATTCATCACCGCATGCACGCACACTCTGACAGCAACGCCGAACATAATACAGACATGCTGTACGAGGCTCAAACACACAGAGGACAGTAACAATGGAAACAGTTTTTGGATCACGGCTTTCTGTGTAAATTTCGTTTAATTCTGTTATTACACTTAAACTTTGAGGTATCCTGAGATATGCGCATCAAATGTGGGTTATCTTTAGTTTAAACGTGTTATGGAAGGGTTTACTAGATCAGAAACATTGAAATGGTGTTGGGATCATTGTAAAGTACCATATGGATAAAGTTTAAAGGATCAGTCCACCCAAATTACAAACAACAGTACAGTCTGTTTATCGTGAGTCTGTGTCTAAAGGTTCGTGTAATGTGTTCTTCTGCCATGGAGGAAATAAATTCTATATTGTTTAGTCTTATATTCAGGCCAGTATGGCATAAATTGGGTTTATTTAACCAGATTTTGAGAATCTGAGATTTCTTTCTACAGTGGAGGTGAACAGACATTTGTGTGTGAAACATGACATTTAAACTGTCTCTTCAGTAGAAAGTGGCTCCAATACAAATAGTTACGTTGAGGTCTTTGGTTTTTGCAGGATAGCTGATGTTTCTGGAAATACTTGTTGCTGTTCAATGTTTTAAATGTAATTTTAAAATACTCTGAAGACCAAAAAATAGGAAAACGTCAAAAAACCTGGACTTATAGAGCCAGACACTATCTGACAATAGTTTTTGATGGTGATTTGGGTGAACTGATTCTTTAACGTGACAAAGAACCAGTCAAAAGTTTGGACACACCTACTCATTCAAGGGTTTTTCATCATTCTTTTTACTATTTTCTACATTGTGGAACAATACTGAAGACACAAAAACTATGAAACAACACATATGGAACTATGTAGTAAACAAAAGTGTTACACAAACCAAGATATCTTTCATATTCCCATGTGGTGCTACTTCTGAGCCAAAAGTAGAACCATATACAACAACCTGGAGAGTCAAAGTGTATCAAACCTTTGGTTTAAGCACTAAGGCTAAACTTTTAAATTTACCACTTGATCTTTTTTTACAAGCTCACAAACACTCTGAGTAGCTAAAACAAAGACCACCAGTGAACTTCGGAGTTGAGCTACAGCCGTTGCAGATGAAGAGGAGCGACCCTGACCTGGATAAGGAAGTAGAAGACGGACGCTAAGGCTCGTGCTGAGCAGGTGGAGGACAGAATGCTCTCAGTTAACCTGTCAGAATGATGTTTATTACAGGTGGAGCAAGAGAAATACAACATTATCGTGACAGTAAACCGTGGGTCACAATGTCAGTCTAATCTCCCACCAGAAAATACTTCACTCAGAAAAGCCATGAATATGATTATGCCAAATAACAGATGCTCTCTCGCCTCCCACAGAGACACCTTGTGTGTCCCGACAGCCAGGAAGGAGGCGGAAAACAGACAAACTTTCTCCACCTATGTCTGTCACACTTTGACATTTATATTCAAAAGGTTTGGGACAGGACGTTTTTTTTCTACTACAGATGCAACATCAGCTGTTAATTACAATAAAAAAGATGAAAAGATGATTCCTGCTGAACAATACGACCACAGACACATCTACAGAGTTCAAGCTGAGAGGCCGTTATATTCTAGAGCACCTCAATGATGTTTGGTGGCAGCACAATGAACAAAAGCCTCCATTTATAAAGCTTTTCAGGGAAACTCAAAGGGCACTAACGTAACGTAATGTAATGTAACTTTATAGACAACATTCCAAAATATTTTAAAAACAACTTATCAGACTTTGTCAGGGACAGAATGATAAAGTCCTAGACTCATTTCCATCGTTGTCCCGAGTATTTTCAGATGTTCAACCATTCAGCAAGATGGTGACAAGAGTTCACTGACTGTCATGAAGAAACTTCACAACACAAGCACCGATCGTAGACAATTGAATCCCAAGAACAAACAAACGATAAAATGTTTTTATCGATGTACTCAAGACAAAAGGCAACACAGCCTCACATAACATCACATTATTAGAGACAACAGTTGTGTGACACTGTGATAAAAAAAAAAAAAAAAAGTGAATCAAAGTCTAAACATGAAAAACATCAAGATATCATCATTTTATTCAGGAACTCTGTCTAGTAGCTGTTTGTTTTGCCTTTGACTTAAAGCTACATGTATTTGACTTGTAGACTCTCCATGGCCCCAGAATACAGAAAGATTTCTCACTCGTGAGAGAAAACACCACAAAGACAGTAAGTAAGAATGTCAACTTGGGGGAAAAGCTTATTTTCATAGGGACTACAAGTTTATGCAAGTACCTACAACTAAATTTACACAGGAGTGGTAAGGGAGGCGACCGTGTCCACAACTCCCACTGAAAGTGTGGTTTTTGGTGGAAATTCCCCTCTTTGTTGCTTTCTGTACATCATGTCACATATGGACAGCTCTTTGTTGGCTGACAATCATTCACACCGCAGCCACATGTGTTTATAGTTACAATAAAAAAATGTTACAACTTATTAAGTGTCAGAGTCAAACTGGCCACGAGAAGGGCTTGGCAGGCTTTTCAGTTGGATCTACTCATGCATGCGTTGCTTCGTAAAAAACCATGAAAACAACGCTGTGCTGTGTAAAAGCGCCTTTCACCTCTGACGTGGTCTGAGCAGGACAGGGCAAAGGGTGAGTTTAAACTCCCATTCTCATTAACAGAGATTGTGTCACTGACAAGATTGTGTCAGTGACACAGCGCCTGAGCCTCTCCTCTAAAGTCAAATTCACAAGTCAACAACAATCCAAATGTTCACAACAGACCTTTTTCACAGCAGAGGTTTTGACTGGTCATAGCAGGGAAAGCACATGTGTTTCTAATAAAATTAACAATGGCTCTGTTCTGTTCAAGTGTCCCAGTGAGCCATGACATGACAGTGTGACAGCATGCACAATGTCAGGGGCCAGATGCATAAAACTCTGTGTGGATTCATGACTAAAACTGTGTGCGCACACAAAGAAAATTATGCAGATGCATTCTTTTTGTCAGATTTATAAAAGCCGTGCGCACACATGGTTCTGTTTTATAAATCTCAATCGTCGTGGAACTGGGCGCACGTGCACGAGCCTCATTTCCACTCCCACAATTAACCGTAAATGGATGAAAACACACTTTGAACCAGCTGTTTTCATATCAGTTCGCCGCCTGCTCCGCCAGTCTGTACACCTGTCAGTGAAACTAACGGGGAAAGTAGAGGTGCAGTTTCACCGACTGTGTTGCACCGGCGAGGTTTTCCAACAGCAGAACAGCTGTCATTACACACTGCTGTGAGGCTCTTTATATCGTCCATGTCATTAATTCATCACATGGACCATAAACCATCTTCGGCAGTAATATCTCAAATGTAATCAATGATTAATTTGTTGCGCTCTTTTCTAAACCGACTTTACAAGCCATGTCACAACTATAGATAATAAAAAGAATATTAACAGTAAAATAAGCTGTCGACTCCTATATAAATTAAAAGAATAATAAAATGAATCACACAAAGTAATTTATCAATGTTACCTTAATAAATGCGCCTTTGATTGGCATTTTACAAATATCACACAATCAGTGCAGCTGGTTATCAAGCTAAACAAACAATGTTTTACTAAAAGATTCTGTGTCTCAGCTTATATTTCATCTCCACCTCATCACATCACACTCACATCACGTTAGAAAAACACATGTACGCCCGGTCTGAAGAATGTGTGAGGTGTGCAGATTCTGCTTTTATAAAGACCAGTTTATGTGCGGGAAGTGGTGTATTCATAGTTTCTGTGTGTACTCATCATTTACTAATCTAGCCCCAGGACCCTGAAACTGAAGCAGCTGAATGGAATTGAACCATGATTAATTTTATTATTAACACCTGTGCTTTTCCTGCTGTGATATCAGGAAAAAGGATAGTGCTAAAAGAAAAAGCCACTGTGTTGGTGCCTCTCCATCCGCTTGCAAACCTGATATTTGTTTTGATTGTGAAATACTTTTATTCCTGTTTATCCAGGATCAGGTCATTAAAGACTTCCTGAAAGTATTATTTGTCTTTACACATTACTACATGTCTACTGCTTTATTCCAAACAGGATATCATCTAATGTTAGTTTATAAGAGCTACTAGCTACTACTACTATAAACAAAGAGGGTCTTTAGCAAAGCACACTTTCTGTTACATCAGCTGACTTTATGAAAAGTAGGATTGTGAGATGGTACTCAGTTCAACATCACCCCCTTCTGGCTGTTTGTTATTAGTGCAGAAAACCAGAAGATGACTGTATGTGTGTGTGTGTGTGTGTGTGTGTGTGTGTGTGTGTGTTTGTGTGTGTGTCTCATGTGGGGGACGTAAATCTGTTTACACAGACTTGTGTGGACTTGCCTCCCTTATGGGAACAGTAAGTCCCCTTGACGTAAAATCATTAATTTTAGGGTGAAGACTTGGTTTAAAGTTAAAGTTAGTTTAGGCTTATATTAAGGTTAGGGTAAGTCTCCAGGAAATGAATGTAAGTCAATGTAATGTGTCTGTCTGTGTGTGTGTGTGTACCAGGTATTCCTTTTTGTGGGGACATAAAGCAAGTAAATCCCATAACGTAAATCGTTAAGTGCAGACTTAAGGTTTAAGGGTAGGGTAAGGGGTTAGGACAAGTCTCCAGGGAATGCATGCAAGTCCTCTTAAGAGATGGAAACACGACTGTGAGTGTGTGCGTGTGTGTACTATAAATTAGGAAATTATTTGTAGGAAGTTTGTCTGCCAATTAAAAAAGCCATTGGAAGGTAGAAGTTTGGGTTAAAACATTACATTTTGTAATTTGTGTTTAGTTCAGTCAACTGAATTTGAATAGTGCTAAAAATGAGTATCAGTTTGAGTTTGTTCCTCTGTAGGAATTTCAGCTTTTGCCATTATGCATGGTGTCAGCTTGTAGCAACTGAACATAAATCATTTTTAAAAATACCAGTGTGTCTAAAGTTAACATCTTGATATGATCATCACAATGAATGACCCTCGCTGGCAAAGAATTACCATTAAATATCAAACCTGATAACAACTCCACTTTAAAATGAGACATTACAATTACATCCTACAGCAAGTACATTGTTGTTGATTTCTCATTGCTGGTTCATGACAGTGATTCAGTTTAGCTCACAAGCAAGACAATGTTGTGAGTTTGAGTTTGTACGTGTGGGCTGAATTAAAAGACCTTATTGTTCAGAGGTATTTATATGAATGTGCAACACTCCACGCAAACACACACACACACACACTCAAGTTTCTTTGAAAGGGAGACAGCACTAAGGAGAGTGAGTCACTGATCCTGTTAATCCTGTGTATACTATTGTAGTGCATTCATCTCCTCCCATTTGTATTTGTGTTTGTGTGCAGTGACACCTACACATGCACTGTGTGTATATACAGCATCTGTGTTTACGTGAGCATTGCTGTGTGTGTGTGTTTTTCAACATACGGTGTCCACAGTCTGGGGAAAGCGTCTATCTCCTCCTGGGTGTACTCGCTGAGCTTCCTGGGGATTTCTCTGGGCTGAGGCAGCTCCTCCGTCAGGTTGGCTTGGATGTCATCTGGCAGCTCCTGGTGAGGGGTGGACAGAGGAGAGACAGATATTGAAAAAAAAAACTGTAGGGATCAGAAAGCGCCATCTTTTCAAAATTACTCATACGCAACTTAATGCTGCCTGGACTGTTCTGAATTGCTGATGGGACTGTCGACATTCACAAGGCTCAGGGAGCCATATGTTTGTAATTAGAGATGCACACTGCTGCAGTGCACACTATCAACACTGCTGGTGGATATCAAGACAGGACCGGGCCAAAATAAATGACAGGTATCCGACTTTCTTTCATTCTGACACCAAACACGTCATGTATTACATCACCAACCAAAACACAAGAGATCTGGTTTTCGTCCTTTTTCCACACATGGCTAGGATTGATTGATAATAGTGTTCTCAATAATATATACTGTATTATAATAAAAATTACATCCAGTTAATGCAGGACAATTAACTGACTGTCAAGTACATTTTTTCTTTCAATTTATTCCAGAAGCTGTGATGTGTGATGCTGGTTCTTCTCATCGATGTACTTTTAAAACAATAAAAAAATGAATCCATTTAAGTGCCAAAAATGTTTCTGAACTGTAGGTCTGTGAACTGCAGTGTCGATAATTCACTCCAACAATGACTCAATGCACCTGGAGGAGACAGTTATGATGGAAACATATTAGACATCCAATGTTAAAATACAATTGGGGGCAGCAGAACAAGTTACATTGTTCAACACAACACAGAAAATCCAAAGAACAACACTGATATTGACAAATAATTGTATATCTTCAGACACGGAGCGACACTAGTATTCATTTGGAGTTGTGTCCAGTATTCACTTTTCTTTAAGCCGTTTTGGTCTCCATCAACTCCTGAGAAAAATATCTGGCTGTTCACCTGTTAAATGCTTCACTGTGTTCACCAGCTAGTTGCTAATTTTGTCTGGATGCTATTTGTGGTTGGGCAGATAGCTCACAGTGAGGTTTCTGAGCTTTTTTTTGCTAAAAACAGCCATCTGCTGCTGCTGGAAACCAGTTTGATGTGAGCAGTGAGACTGAACCATATATAGTGACAGCTCTTAAAACCAAAACAATAAAGTCAGGTAAAAATTCTTTGTGGGTTTGTTACTACGAGTGACACCTTTCACTTTACATTTAGTCATTTACATTTAAATGTATATAAAAATATTGATAAGTGCAAGTCAAGCTGAAATCACATTTATTCATCTCTTTTTGCAGTTAAAAATAAATTCTGTGTTTTTAAAATTTATAGTTGTTTTATTGTTAAAAAAGGAGGAAAACGGGTCTTTGGGAAAATATGAGAAATGCTCCTTTTCCTCTCAGCTGCCTTGAGAGGTGTGTCAACATGAAATTTTATTTCAGTTCAAATTTATATGAGACCAAGAAAAACTTTTAAAGTAGTGTTGAAAGAACCAGTTAGAAACACAGAACAGTTTTCTCATTACACTGTAAAATAATAGCCTGAATGTTAAAGGAGCAGGCTACTGGCCAGGACGTCCACACTTCAAACACCCGTACCGACTAGAAAGATGTGAGGTAAAGAAGGTAGGCAAAAGGTAAAGAAAAGCACTAATCTCTACTACTCTACTCTGTCAAAGTCAACATCCATTTTTTTTCTCCTTGACTGAACCAACCCAGTGGAACAAAAGATATTAATTGTACACTAATTCATTTAAAAATACCTTACAGGGGTTAAGCAGCCATATTTATGAAAACTGGCTCATTCGTTTAGGTCTACATCTGCAAAATGATATCAGATGATGTGTCCTCTTTGTGATGGTCCTTGATGAACCTGGATGATGAAGATGTAGGGGGACATCAGCCCTGAGAGATAAGGAGGAACAGTGAACTTACGTCTTCAGGAAAGATGTGTAATCGCTGCATCATGGTGCGCCGGTGCAGATTCTTAGGCAGCATGCCGTAAACGGCTAACTTCACAATCTGGTGAGGAGAATGACATAAACACAATTTACATACAGTCAAGTCACTGTTTCTTATAAAAGTCAGTGTCTATAGCAACTTCGAATACGGTTTTCTATATTTTTCTAACATTTGCTTCCAAAAACTGTTTTTCAATGCAAAACTGGTTGCACAAATGTGAATTCAACTTGGACAGAGTTACTGGACAGAAATATTGGCTGTAGATGTTGGACAGAGGCAGTGCTGACAAACCACTCATCTGTCCAATTTCATGTCTCTCTCCTCAAACCCCGGTAAACCCTCCAAACCTCATTCTGACTAAACTACCTTCAGGACAAACGTCTGTGGTCAGAAACTGGACTAAAATCTGGATCAGCAAAGAGCCAACAGCTGAGTATGGGTCTCTCTTGGTTTTGTAAAATACAGATTGGGAAGCAGTGCAGGTCACTCACCTACCTCCGTTGATTCCCACAAGACAAGAACCATTTACTGAAACTTCTCCACGTGGAAACACTCAACAAACTGTTGCTGTTGATGTTTAAATGATTCTGAACAGTCCTGTTGCTATTGTGTAACATCAAAACCACTCTTGGCCAGCAGAGCTCAGGATTCAGGTTAAAGGACAGATTCACGATTTTTCAAGTCTGTCTTAAAACAACAGTCAGGAGCCCAAATGAACATTGAAACAGGCTTTTCTTGCCATAATCATTCCTCCTGTTCATACTGACCATTAGAAGATCTCTTCATAATGTGCTTACAATGTAAGTGATGGGGGGCAAAATCCACAGTCCTCCTTCTGTGCAAAAATGTATTTAAAAGTTTATCTGAAGCTAATTTGAAGCTCCATCCATCCAAATGAGTCAAATCAAGTAAATATCTTTCAACGTTTTCTTTTAAGGTCACAAATATTTTTTTTATTTTTTTTAATAAGCTCAGCAATTCCCTAAAACACCTGGGCACTGTGGTTTTTAGCAAATGTTACTTTAACAGGAGTAAATAGTCCATTTGTTGGGGATTTTTCAGGCGCGAATTGATACACATTTGATGTTTTATTGAGTCATTAAAATGGCACCAGCACTGTTTTTGTGGATGAAATCAAAATAGACCACAGTGCTCATGTTCATGATGATTTTTTTGGACAATAAAGACAAAAAGTTGCTGTTTCTCTCTTGTGCCAAAGCCTGGATGTTTCGTAACAAAGGAGTCGACTGCCAGTGGTTTGTAAGTACTGTATGTAGGTCACGTCAAGTTCTGAATGCAATTATCACTGTGTGAAGAAAGCTGTAGTGTGAAGCCAGACTCTACTCTTCCTGTCACACACTGAAGAGTCTGTAACCCTGAAACCATGAATATGCAACACAACCAAAACCACAGGAATTATCCTTGAACTGACATTCTTGTACTGATATTCAGAACGTACGACACATCACCGGAGAAAATCCACTGCTGCTAAATCCCAGTTCTCCGCGCTTCACATTAATATGCACAAACAGCACATATGACGGAAAGGATAAGTGTCACAGCAGCTGATACCTTCTCTGCACAGCATGTGGCAGACATAGAAATGAAGACTAATCTCCATCAATGTGGGTTAAATCACACATACAATGTAATAGAAATACATGATGAAAGGCAGCAGCGGTATTTGTAAAATGTTTAGAATATTTTTTTGTGAAAATAATGTTTTAAAAATGAAGGATACTGATTGACAGAATACTGATTGACAACACTTACAGCTTTGGGGTCCTTGGAGTGGAGCTGGGCAGCTGTGACTTGTTTGAATCCACCTGGATACCTTTAGATAAGAAGACAAAACTAAATGAGTGCATGTTGAGCATGACAAGCTAAACATGGTGCTTTGTAATTCAACCTGCCTGTATAAGATGATATGAAACTACAATGCTTTGACATCTCTGAAACTTATCTTGTATTCCATTAACAGTTCTATAATCATACAGGAAACAATGCTGCTCACACAAATAAACTTCTACTGAACACAATAAAGTGATGAATATATTTAAAAGATGAGAGAGAGAATTCTGTTTTGGATTCTGCAGTTCACTCATCTAAACAAAGAAAGTAGATTATCCACTTGTATGACACAGAAGTAATGTCTTTTTAGCAGCCGGAGAATATATGAGCATCCTATGCGGATGTCACTATGTGTCACTCTGTGTTGTATAAGCTTAGAGAAATAGCCTCGACTCTCAAATGTACACGCATAAATTACAGTACAGAAGAAACTGGATTATTCATGGCTAGCTCTCCTCTTCATAACTGGTTGTCATTATGAGCAAAATCATCTTTTAGACAGAAAACAAGTCTGTGAGTCCAGAAAATAAATAAAAACACAACACTAGAAAACCACTGATGCAGGTGGCCAAAAAGCAAACACTTCTTACAAGTGTGAACAAGAGGCCACAGCAACACAGCTGTTTTCTATTTATATTTTGATTCCTGTTATATATACTTACCCCGTGTGTGATGAATAGACTTTCTGCTCCCATTTGTTTCCAGAGAAAGCTATGTGTTTACTGTTTATTACTACGACGTGGTCACCACAGTCACCTGCAAGATGTTCAAGGTTTGGTTAAAAAAAAAATATGATCAGAGAGACACAATTATTATACCAACAGCAGTTTTCTTCTGGTTAACAACAAGTTAAGGATAAAGACACATCTTCCAAAAAACAAAGAACATTACACAAATGTCCTCTTATAGTATTGGTAGTGGTATTATGCATTAGAGAGCAGAAAGAAAATATATTTTCTATATACAGAGTTTATCCACTACCGACATCGTGTGGCTGTTTCATGCCACGACAACCTTGTTCTGCGATAGAGTGAAGTACTCACTCAGTGCGTGGTAGATGGGTTTGTGTTTCCCCTGTAATCTAACAGAGCACATGGTCGCTATTTTCCCAGGAGGCTGCATCCGGGCATCGATTACAAACCAGGACCGTGCGAAAGTCGCCCATTGCTGAAAGGAGAGAGAATAGGTTAAATAAAGTGATAGGTGTGGATAAATGCTATCAGGAACAAGACAGACCCTGCAGGTTCTGTGACAATAAATGGCAGCTTGTTTCCTGTTTCAAGCTACTTATTCCAAGGACAGAATACTTCTAAACAAAAATTATTATTCCTTATTTCTAATGTTGCTGTACCCTTACTGTCATAAAATGAAGAGTTCATGACCTTGAAACCTTGAATATGCAACACCAAACACCCCAAATTATCCTTTTAATGACATTCTCATACAGATTTTGAGAACAAACGCACCAAATACCACATTTAATTCCTGTTCTCTGCACTACACATTACTATGCACGGGCAGCAATGAAGGAAGGGATAAGTGTCAAACGCCTCCTCTGCACAGCTTGTGGCAGACACAGGATTTAGACTCAAGGAATGTAGGTTAAATCACACGTACAGCAAAATAAACATCCATGCTGCGTGTATACGCTCATGTTTAACGCATGCCTGACGGCTTTGTTGCGCCTGTGACAACGGTACAAATCACAATTTATCATTTTTATTAGTAAATAGAGTCTGTTGGCCTTCCCATCACAGCTCTGTTCACCTCTCACCTGCCAGAGACCTGTGTAGGTTTGCGGTAGAGCTACAATGCTTAATCAATTAGTTGCTTACAATTAAATTAACTGTCAACTGTTCTGATAATCAATTAATCATTTCAAGTAATTTTAAAAAAAGAAAATTTACAATTTTTCTGGTTCCAGCTTCTCTAATGTGAATATTTTCTGGTTTCTTTAGGCCTCTACAATAGTAAACTAATTATCTTTGGGTTGTGGACTGTTGGCTGAGACAAAACAAAACAATTGAGGACGTCACATTGGGTTGTGGAAAACAGTGGTTTACATTTTTCACCATTTTATGAACCAAACACCTAATCGAGAAAATAATTGTCAGATTAATCGATAATGAAAATAATCCTTAGTTGCAGCCCTAGTTTGCAGTGCCTTTAAAACCAACTTATTATTTTTCTTATTTAAATAACATATAAATAGGAAAATCTTGAGTACGAGTCCAAAATATTTTATGTTTAATATTAAATGTGGATGTATCACTATGCCCAGAAGTGTGATTGCTGGGAGTTCAAGTGGATGGATTGAAATCTGCAGTAACACAACACCTGATAACAAAAGTATTTCATGGTTCAACAATAAGGTGCCTGATTGCTCAGGGCAAGTAAAATGCCACATCAGGCTGGTAAATCTAGCAACTCACTTGCTCAATCAGGCAAGTGGTAAAAAGAATTACCAGAAATAAAAAAATTACCAAATGCCATTTTCGATATGCAAGAATGTTTGTTGCTTCACATTTATGACACTCTGTCCTTGTTTGGTTTCATTTACTTAAATAAAAATTAAACATTACAGTTAACATTAGTTTTTGTTGTGAGGTCTATTTGATAACTGCTAATAACTAAAACAATTTGTATAGGGGCAAGTAAAAATTGACTTTGGACAAGAAGATTTCTGCATTAATGTTGAACTCTGTATTCCTTTCTGTGAAAAGGATTGTACTAATAAATTGAAGTAAGGAAATCAAATTGTTTTTGTTTGAATTACTGGCTAAAGGACTTTATCGAGATAATGGCTTACATGGACACTTATAGAAGACTATATAAATAATGGACACTTAGATTAAGAGGTGATCTGTACCGTTCAAGATACAAAGCCAGTATAATGAACAGAAACCTGAACCTTGTATGTAAAAAGGAGAAGTCCAGTCAAGAAGGATTAGTGATGCAACAATCTCCTAAAGATGAATATTATATTTATATCTTTTTGTCTGTAACATCTGGCATAATGTCCTTGTGTTGTGAATTCGTGATGTTTGTATTAGGTCTTTGGTGTATTTATAAAATGTAAATAAAAATTAAAAAAAACAAACAAAAAAACATCAACTTATGCTATGAACGTGCCAAAATAGTATGGCAATACATTATGTTCCATTAAAATGACGCATTTAACATTTTCTAACTCACAAAGACAATATATCAAATTCCCTGACTTCTCCTACATGGAATAAACGGATCAAACCTTTTTATTTCGTAAATTTTAGGTCCTTACATTTCTAAAATGTCATAAAATCTTAAAATATGCAGCAAGTAATAAAGCAGGTATGAGCACCACACTACTGTATGTCAATGTCTGAAGCTTTTATAGACGCAATTACACAATTTTGTAAACGTATGCATGCTATAAAACAAACAAAACAAATAAAATAATGCTTGCTTCAAGCTAACATAACATGCAGATATGATGTTAGGACGCAGGTGACAGTTTAAAGATGCTAAGTGCGTTTGAGCTAAAAGACTAAAGTAAAGCTACAACAGCTTCAGCTCTGTGGGGACTCTCTCTAACCCACAGTCCGCTGGTTTAACCTTCACTGACGGTTTAACAACATTAGATTTGTTAGTTTTATTACAACTTCATCACATAACACACACCGTGGCTAGCTCGTTAGCAACGGTTGCTAACAGCATATGATGTGACGACACGACCTCGCAGATAAATATAACGGTTAAACAGTAGCTACAGTGAGATAATGTGATACATAAAATATATATTTACCTGGGCAGATCTGGAGAAACTTGACATTTTGATAACACTACTAGCACATCCTCAAAACATTTGACCCTCAACTCAACGTGAGTGACGGTCCGCTGTGAGCTTTTACTCGGCTGAAACATGACCTGAGAATTCACAGTTCCGCAATTATGTATATTTAGCTAATGTTCTAAAATACAACACCCTGCTATTTCATTGCTATCATTGTATTAAATGTTAGGATATTTGACCTTTTTTAAAAAGGTAAAAACGTATTCAGTTTTCAATCGAAAATTTGTTTTCTACTCGGATTTATTTTGACGTCACTTCTGTACGTACTTCCTTCCCGCGGCAGAGAGACAGCGCGGGGAAATTTGACAAGTCACCGATTGTAGTCACTAAATAGCATTCGTTTTTATTATCCTTAAAAACTTAAGAGGAACTTGTCTCTATTATTTAAAAGAGTCGACAGGGATTCGTCTATTTAGGTGGTACGTCACTGTTTACCTAACCTGCAGTGCGACCAAACATGAGGACTTTGGAAGAGGTGCTGGCGACTCTGCAGATCGCCAAGCTGAAAGAAGAAGATCTGCAGAAAACTATCCACTGTCTGTCTTTTGGGGACAACGTTTCATCTGCAGACTACTGCCTGATGGAGCTGGACGACACGCTGTGCAAACATATAGAAGCTGGTCAAAGGTCAGACATTTATAATGTGCATTAATGAATCTGTGATGCCTCCTCTGTGTATGTTGGGAGGAAACACAATAAGTGTCTGATCTATTTTATTATCTGACAGTTTTTCACTATCGATTAAACTTTTAAGTGTAAGAAAAATGACGGAAAATGCCACATTGCTGATGATTATTAATCAAAAATCTCATTGTATTAATATTTTGTAAAAGCATCATTAGTCATCCCTACAGTATTGTCGCAATATCGATATTGAGGTATTTGGTCAAAATTATTGTGATATTTGATTTTGTCCATATCACCCTAATTGAATATTGAATATTCAATGACAAGACTTAATTGTCTTCCACTCTGTTAATTGAAAATGCTGAGAGTGACAGATGATGCTCAGATGATCAGGATGGATATAAACATACAGACAATTATAACTTATAATTATATGACAACTGACAACATTGTTTCCTCTTTCCCAGTCTGGTGATTCGAGGAGATAAGGATGAGCGTGCTGTGCTGTGTAGTGGTGACAAAACCTATGATCTAAAAATTGCCGACACATCCAACCTGCTGCTGTTTGTGCCAGGATGCAAAACACCTGACCAACTAACTAACAGCCAGGACAGCTCTCATGTGGTGCACAATCAGGTGTGGAAATCACACACATACACACACTGATGCTGTAATACACACACAAACATACACAGCTTATTGGTCACATAACACTGACACTACCATACTTGTGTTGTAGATTTGGGGATTTTGTAACAGCTACTGGGAACTGAGGAAACAGCGCCCCAAACTGAAGAAACTGAAGAAGCTTTTAATGGAGAATCCTTATGAAGGACCTGCTTTCGGAGCGCAGGAGGAGAACACAGACAACAGGGTAAAAGCATTTCTACAGTGAAGTTATTACTATTATATCTAGTGGGACTGTATAATGCCAGGTATAAAGCAACAACCCTGTTCAAAAGCTTAAATTTCAGCTGGTTTCAAGATAATTTTGCATGCTAAAAACATTTTATTATTGCAAATAAAATCTGTTCTGGTGAAATATCTGTGAAAGCACAAAATGACTGTGTGCATATTTGTTGCCAGTACACAATGCAGGATCTGTTGGAGAAGATCCAGGCCAGTGAAGAGGAGATAAGGACCCACTTAGAGACCATCCACGCCTGTCAGATTGATGGTAACCTGTGACATTAAAAAAAATAATTTACATAATGTTGGTTTTACTGAAAAACAACAAAAAGTTACAAACTGATTGTTATTATGGTGCTCGGTACAGTACAGGACTTTTCAGTCTTTCCTCTTATTCTTCACAGTTCTTACTCATAAATGACAATACAGAAAGTTACCAGATGCTTAGAGAGAGTGTGTTTTCTTTCCTCAAGGCTACTGGCGCGTGCTGGACTTTGACTACGAGATGAAGCTGCTCGGTCATGTGACTCAGCTGGTGGATTCTGAGTCATGGGCTTTCAACAAGGTTCCTCTTCAAATCAGTCTGGAAGAGTTAGCCCCACTGGAGCCCAAGTAAGTTAACATCTGTGATCCTCATGCTCACTAGTAGAGATCTACAAAAGGAAGGGTGAAATATCAACAAGTTCATAAGAGGAAACAGATGCAGAGCTGGCTGCTCTGCCTTTTTTAAAAAAAACAAAAAAACAATGTCTATATTCTCCAGAACAGTCAGGAAAGAAAGCGGTACGCTGAAGTTAAAAAACAGCAGAATAAATCCATTAGTCTTTTTAATGGATTTATTCATATTATCTGTCAGCCTACTGATTGTTTTTTAACAATGGAGTTTTTCTGACTTTGTTCTGGGGAATATAGACATATTAACATTTCTAACTAGACTAACTTCTAACTCTTCTTGCATTGAGACTAAATAAACAAAAAACTACCCAAAAAACAACTAATCTAATTATACTGACTGACTGAGTATCTATTTTAAGGCTGGATATGTATAATCTATAAGACTCTTAGTTTAGTCGGCCAACAAAATAGATTCTAATGTTATTTTAATAATATTATACTCTTTCTCATTCACAGAGAGATGATCGAGCACTGTTTAAACTGCTATGGCAACCGCTACACTGAAAATGGTAAAGAAAACGCTCTCTGAACAATTAACTGAGCTTAAATAACTACTGTACACTGTTGTTTACAATGTCCACCAACTTCTCTGTGTCCTCCACCATCCGTACAGATGAAGTGTTTTATGCGCTGAATGAGGATAAAGTTTGTCGGGCCACGGCGTTACTGCTGCTACACAACGCTGTCAAGTTCAACCTGAGGGAGTTTCAGGAGGTCTGGCAGCAGAGCGTCCCAGACGGCATGAGCACACAGTTGGACCAACTCAAGGTTATCTATCTCTCTTATATACTGCTTCCTGAGTAGGAAAGAGGTTTTAAATCATTTCTTTTCAGTATTATGCTCTTTTAACAAAGGGGTGACTCCCTGCAGCTGCTCATTGTTACTGACCTCTCTTGAGAAACTAAATCCAGTGCTGACGGTGTTGTAAAATCTTCCAGAGCGTCGCCCTCGTGGACCGCACCTCGCGTCCAGAGACCATCGGGCTGCTGCGGGTAGAAGATCTCCCAGAGGACACCTTGGAGCGTTTCAACCATCTCTTCACACTCAAAGAGAAATGGACAGAGGAGGACATCACGCCGTACATACAGTTGGTGTCATCCGTTTTGGGAATTAGCGTAGCTGAAAGCAAGAGCATAGTGACAAGTCAATGACCTGATTATTTATGTAAAATAAAAGTACATTCATTTGTCTCACTAACGTTAGTGCAGAGGTTTTTAACCTTATAGTTAATCTGATGTTATAGATGATCTGATGCATTATAATTTGTTTTCCAGGGACCTGTGTGGAGAAAAACAGACCACCGGAGCCCTCCTGACCAAACACGCTCGATCTTCAATGCAAAACGGCATCAAGGTCTTCAACTCCAGAAGGCCTGTCGCTACATGAACATAATGACTGTCCAGTATCATCTTTATATGTGGAAATTTATGTGTTTATGTGGATCCTCCGTGTAACTTTTGCACTTACCACAGAGTGCAAAATTATCACTCAGTTACATCAAACAGTTTGCCTTGGAAAACATTGCAAAGACATTAATCATTAAAACTTCTAGCTGTAACCTGACTACTTCAGTTTTTACTTTGTCTGTAAAAATGCTGCTTATTGGTAATAAAACAAGTTTTCATATAATTCTCACGTAGGTGGTTGTCTCACTTATTTTCCTTAACGAACCTGAGTTGGACAAATGAGCATCTTCTTTTCTTCTCTAACAGGAGTTTGTTTGAAAAGAGAAGTAAACACATGAACTTACCAGATGCTGTGCTGGAGACTGTCCACAAGGTGGTGGTCTATGCTGATAAATACCAGCTCCACACAGTGACTGGTATTGTACAGTATGTACTGGTTGGCACCCATCCGGCTTATTATGTGATGCATTTAAATGACAGACCAGTTTGAAAGCACAGTGAACAATAAGACATTCATTGATTCACGCATATCAGTTAGTTTTCAGTTTTTATTTTCCTGCTTGATGTCCTCAGGTTGTTCTAAACCATCAGTTTTCTGCAGACTGGATCCCAGTCTCAGATATAGAGCTAAAATGATTAGTCAATTAATCGATGTTGCTTGAGCCATTTTTTAAATCAAAAGGAGCAAAATTTTATTTTCCATCTTATCAAATGTGAATATTTTCTTGTTTTCCTAGTCCTTTATGTTCGTAAGCTTAATATACAGTATTTGGGTTTTGGACTGTTGGTCGGAACAAAACAAAACACTTAAAGATGTAACTTTGGGCTCTGGGAATTTGTAATTTGCCAACATTCTGTAACAATTAATCAAGAATATTTGGTAGATTAATGGGTGTTGACAGTAATTGTTAGTTGCAGCCCTGGTCACATGTTTAAATTATTTAATTATAATAATTGAGGAGACTGAAATCAATCCAAGCAGATGATGTTATACAGAGTGAGATTATGAGAACAGAGGAGCAAAAAGCCTTTGGGGACATATTAATGCAGAAAATATGAGAAGTGATGAAAACAAGATGCAGAAGGTGACAAACCACAGGAGTCAGATTAAAATAGATAAATAATTAGAGGGAACCTGAACTAAATCAAATAGGAATTAAACATAATTTTCAAAAGTAATTTTAGTCCTGTCTGTCAGATAATGTCTGTAAATTCATGCATCATGTTTTTTTTGCTGGTCAGGTCAGCAGTCATGTGTGACTCAGTGTGTTAAACATCCACAGACTGTGTGTGTTTCTTCACTAACATAACATGTCTGTGTGTGAATCAGTGTTGCTGGCAGACGAGGAAGAGTTGACTAGCAGTTGACAGAAAGCCACACAAATATCTGTCTTAACACAAACACCTACACACTCACACACATCTGTGTTTCCAAAATAACATTATCAGCATTGGCTAGCTGACTAACCCTGACATCACCCCATGGGAGTGCTGACCTGTCTGTTGGGTGTGTTGCAACTGCTGCGATGCTCTACGTGGCGCCTGCAGTATGATGAATTCTCTTTAATTTTCCTCCCTTCCTCCGGATTATACTTCTTCCTTTTTTTACTCGCACATCATGACTTCACTTCATTCTCCATTCCTCTTTCCTCTCGTCTTCCTTCTCCATTCTATTAAAAACATTTACTGTCTTAATGGTCATTTATCATCATCTTGACTTCCTCCATTAGTCATATAAGACGTGTATGATAAGTATTACTGCATAAGAGCAGAGCTTTATTGATGACATTACAAGACAAAATGTGCCGGGACTCAGTTAAACAGAATGCGGGCAGAAGTTATAATACAAATATCAACCAAAACAATAAAAAAGCAGGTAAATACAAACTTTTTAAGATGAGGTTCTTTTGGATAATACTGGAAAATGACAGAAACATGGGGGGAGTTATACAACTCCACACTTTTTCAACACAATTTATCATTCATTAGCTTATTGTTGTCACTTGTTTGAATTGTTTAACTAACAGCCAACATTAACGATACCTCTCTCTCTCTCTCCCACGGGTGAATAATTGACGGTGAAACTGATTTTTGAGACTTTCTTATACTTTCTTTAATTTCTACACTTAAACACACCTACAAATTACATTCCTATTGTCATCCTTTCTGCAGCACATGATATTAAGGCATTAAGACAAATACGATACCTGAGAAACCTCTCTATCTTATGTTCAGATCTCATTTTCTTGGTCTTTTTCCAGACAGTAAACCAGCATTTGAAAATCTTTGTTTTGCTTAAAAAAAATGCAATGTCTCCCTCGTTCTCAGCATTAAATTTTTATGTAAAATGATTTTTTTTAAAAGATGATTAAATCATCTATTATGTTGCTTTTGGATTTTAATAAACCTTCACATGCCCTCTCTTTGGTCCTGACTGGAGCCC
This sequence comes from Thunnus thynnus, assembly GCF_963924715.1. NCBI lineage: Eukaryota > Metazoa > Chordata > Actinopteri > Scombriformes > Scombridae > Thunnus > Thunnus thynnus. Next base: position 20,778,660 of record NC_089526.1, read on the forward strand.
TGAGCTACAACATCTGTTAGATCTTCATTTAAAACATGATTAATTCAATTGTAAAATGTGTTCATGTTATAATACAATACTTTATCCTCTCTCACTTCTTCTCTCAATCCTCTCATCGATTCTGGATCAATTCACATTTAAACTGGAAAGAGATACTGAAATAAACATTTTAAACTCATTCCAATCTCAAGTATTTTTAAACAAGTTTGATTTGACAGTGTGTTTTGGAATTAACCAGTGCAGCGGAGGGTCACAGTGATAATCCTCTCCTCCAGTCCACTGGAGGCTCAGCATCCCATGTGGTACCTGGCTACCTGGGCAGCATGTCCTGCAGGTCTGCCACGACGTAGGCAACCACAGCCCACAACGCCGAGCAGAGGTCCATGTCTTGAGGGTCCTGAACGTCCATGGTGTCACCTTCACTGTGGTGGAACCAAAAATATCGACTGTCGGCCACATGGAGGCTAGCACCTGGATGAGAGACGGTGAGAAAGACAAACACACAAACTTTACATATTGAAGAGTCAATAGTTCACACAATCCTGGGCTGAAAGTAATAAAATTCCACATCTGAAAAGAGACACCATCATCAATCCAGTTTAATCCTCCCGGACATTTCTGTGGAAGGAGAACGTAGCTTAACTCATTAAAGCTGCAGACCCAGTCCCACCCTAGCATGTGGAGAACAACCAAAAACTCAAACACTGAGTGAAGTGCTTAATTTGTGTTTTGATAAAACAAATTCCACTTTTTACTGTGGTGCCATTTCTGTCCTTTCTGTTTCAATTTGCTTATTTACTTGTTTTGTTTATTAACTGAGACAGTGGTCGTGCTTTGCTTCACCAATGTAGTAGAAAACAATCAAAGAAAATGAATCACCAACAATTCTGATCATTCTCTTGTTCCATCTCCTCAGATGTGAGGATTTGCTGCTTTTATCTGTTTTATATCATTTTGAATTGAATATCTTTGAGTTTAGTACAAAACAACTAGTTTGAAGATATCAAACTAGTTAGGAAATTGTGATGGGCATTTTTCACAACTTCCTGATATTTTATAGACAAAACCATTAATCATTTAATTGGAAAAACAGCAACATCAGGCTTGTATTTATGTCACAGGAGTGTTAGTTAGTTAGTGTTAGTTTCTAAGCAAAATTTTACACTTAATCTACTTTACTGGAAGTTCTTTGCCTTTTCTAGAGAAATTCAATTGTACATTGGATCTGGTGAGCTTAGCAAGAGTTTTTCCAATATAGCCCCCACCCTTTTCTTCCTCTTTGGTTTCCTGCTCATGTGTGTGAAGGACAATGAAAATGTGGGAAAAGCTTGTAAGTAGACCTAGACTGTGAATTACTTTGTCAAACTACTATTTCTATGTCATAATAACTGAACAAGATCTCACAAGAATAAAACAAAAAAAAATTGAAAGTAAATAAAAATAAATTGAATCTCAACAAATACCCCAAAGGCTAAACTTACAACAACTAAAACAATTCAGAACTGAAACTGAAAAATTCAGAACTGAAACTGCAAGTGACCACAAAAGAGAAATCCTGATCAGTGAAAGAAAAGTGAGAATATTTCTAATCAAATGTAGCGCTCTTGAGTTTTGCTTTTGAGGTAATATTCTGGGTTTCAGTTTATTTTTTATCCACTTTCACTTTATTTGTTTTTTTGTTTGATTCTTGGGAGATTTTGCTCAATTATTATAACACAAATTTAATCCCATATATAAACTGGTTTGCCAACCACCAACTATCTAAAGTAATCATGATGATGATGGCAGTTTTAACACCATTACTGCGGGGAGAAAAGTTAAAAATGTCACTCTGTGTACAGATTTGTGTTCTTCGTCTTGCAATAGACAGGATATAGTAAATGAAATAGTCCATTCAAAGGGGAACAAAAGAGGTGTACATCTAAATAAAGATATTACTTGTAAGTTGTCTTATAACCTCTTTTCGTGACACAACAATCCTAAATGACAGTAAGTTACATCTGAAATCTTTTGATTTTATGAGGGCAGCCTCTTGTGGGAGTGTGTGCATTTAGCTGCTGCACTTGTGTAAGTAGACATAAACAGATCACTTGCATATAGCCATTCAAAATTTTACTACAAGCCTTCAGTCTCAGTGAGAGACTGAAGGTCAACACTTTCATGATGTCCAGACAGCTTTTCTAGCTGACATGTCTTCTGCAAAATTTAAATGCAAAGTCCTTTGACAAACTTCCCTCTGATGCTACTACGAAATTGGAGTGGCTGAAATGGAGAGACGCACACTGAACAAACTGAAAGCCATGATGGACAATAGCAGACACCCTCTCCACAGCCTCCTGGAGTGACAGAGGAATAGCTGTAGCAGTCGGCTCCTCTCATTGTGCTGCAGAACGGAGCGAGTCAGGAGATCCTTCGTCCCCACAGCAATACGACTGTTCAATTCCTCCTGCATTGACTGGATAGTTCTTTTGTTTTTATATTTTGATGAGCTCTTGACAATTTGAATTTCGATTCGGGAATCAATAAAGTAATATCTATCTATCTATCTATCTACCTATCTATCTATATTTGGAGAATGCTCCCATCTCCATAGGAGCAGTGAGAATTTGAAGCCCTCACTGGACTGTGTAATCGACTTATTTTCAACCATCAAGCTCTACTTACTGTCGCTAATAACCTAGTATCCTAAAGCAAGTAATCCATTTGAATGAGTTAATTTATTTTTGTTACTAAATGATAGATATATTAATACTAAAGAGGGAAATCAGGAAGCTCAACGTTTGAAAAATGTATTTACTAGTGGGTTAGGGTGTCTATAGGTGGCGGTAATGCGCCCTAACGCTGGTTACCACCTGTTATCAAACCAAAAGAAGAAGAAGGTGTTGAAGTTTGTTTTTAGCTTTGCTAATTATTCCTGTAAACTGTTCTAAAGTCAAATATGGGTCGCAAATGCGCCTATCCCGAGTGCAAAAGCACAGATGGACTGCACTCTCTGCCGTCCGACAGAGAGCTGGCTCACTGCTGGCTGCAGGCTTTGGGACGGGCTGACATACCCAGCGCCTCTGTTTACGTGTGCAATCTACACTTTACGCGAGAGTGCTTCTCCAACTACGGAGAGGTGGAAATGGGTTTCAAGAAGCAGCTTCTCCTAAAGCCTGATGCTGTCCCTACCCCTGCAAAAGTAGTGACGCCGGTGAGTAAAGCTTCCCACCCAGAAAATGTGAAATACTATTAAAAAAAACAAAACACAAGATGCAAACAGCAAAATTGTTGCTCAAGGAAAGACCGACTCCGACTGTGCGAGACCCGTCTGTAAAACGGGAAACTTGTAACAAGTAGCTAAGTGTACTGTAACTATTTCCAAATATGCAGATCTCAGTGGAGTAGCTGTGCCAGCTCAGATGTACACATCCTTCTTTTACTACTTCTTGCTTCTTCCTCCTGCCTCCTCTTCCTGTAACAATATTGTGGCTATGGAGTGTTTGTCTCCACACGGACGTTTTAGAGTGAAACACTTGGGAAGAATAGCTGGCTGAAGTGTTCGTTATGCCATGCGTGTGAAGCTGTGATGGATTTAGAGGGACCATATTATGAAAATCTCACCTTTTCAGTGCTTGTGCGTATATATTGGGGTCTCTGATGTGTCTACTAACGCACAAACTGTGGAATAAGACCACCCAGCCGGTTTGTTGTGGGCTGACTTGCTGTGAACTCGCGTGATTCAACAAGCCATTCAGATTTGATGCCCCCTCCTACGTCAATTGGAGCGTCATTTTAATGGTAACCTACCTGCATTTGTTATTTTCGAAGTGACCGGACTGTTAGCAAACACAGCATGTCTAAGCTAAGAGCTAAACACGCGAAATGCGCTGTTGTGGACTGTAAGGACCAGCACAAATCACTCCATCAGCCCCCAGCAGCAGAGGACAGAAGAACTGAGTGGTTTGACTTTATTTTCAATGGTGATGTCCCAGCTAAAGTTAGCAAACACCTTTACGTTTGTGCTAACCACTTTGCATCAGACTGTTTTACCAACCTCGGTCCATATCGAGCAGGACTTGCTGCCAAACTTTTTTTAAAAGAGGGATCAACACCAACAGTCCGTGATCACACTACAAAAGAGGGAGATGTAAGTATTTAAAAAAGTAATTGTGTTGTGTGTTTCTTTTGCCGTTTAGCACTATCTAACGATTGTTAGGATGCAGTGGATGAGGATGCAGTCGCTGATTCGAGAGAAACTGAATGTTAAGGCTCATTTGAAGCCAACTAAATATCGACAGTAGTAGGTTTGATGCCAGTTACAAAAGACAAACATATGCACTGCCACACTTTTGCTTCTCACAATGCTTTCCAAATATATTTGTACTAATTTTACTATCTAAAATGATATTGTTACATTGCTGCTGTTTGTAAGTAAAGCCTGCCACAGCTGAAGCAACATTACCGTGCCATTACATTAACAGTGACGCTAGATCTCGAGAGAGAAACAAACAATTAGGTCCATGGAAACAAACCCAAAAGAAGCGACTTGCTGGTGAAGTTTCAGATAGATTGTTGCGCTATCTGTAACATCATCCCCATAAATCTATTGAATCCAGACACTCAGAGGGAACACACAAAGAAAGTGCTGGTAACATACAACAAGCTGTAACAATAGTACTGTTACGTGGTGCTTGTTTCCACACTGACTTTTTAGAGTGAGACACTTGGGAAGAGTAGCTGGCTAGAGTGTTCGTTATGCCATGTATGTGAGGCTGTGATGGATTTAATAAATAGTGTAAACAGCAGAAAACGCTTTAATCATCTATTCTGGATAGTGTAGAGACAGGGCAGAATGAAACACTTCCCTTCAGTGTGTTACTGCCCTCCCCAGGACAAAAATATACACGTCATCATCTATTCCCATCTTCAGATACATTCCTGTTGACTGAGAGAAACCGAGCAGCTTTTACTCGCTCCCCTTTAGTTGTCGTAAAGGAAAAATTAATCCCTCAAACTGACACTACGTTAAACGATGCTTCCCTGTGTATGTTGCTTTTCCTGAAGTTTAAAAGAACATGATGATCAGTCTCAGAGATACTGTATTCACAAAACATGCATGTTTTCATTCATCCCTCAGTGCTCCAGCCTCAGTTCGAGCCACAGATTAGTATGGTGATATTCTTTTTTTCCCTTCTTTTTGTTAACAAATCTGATGAAAAGACCAAAACCAATAATGAACTGATCCTCCTATTGTCATTCATCTGTGCGATAGAGCTCCATTGTTGTTTAAAACACATCAGCTCCTTCATTACCATGAAAATGAGCACTGTAGCTTATTTTTAGTCAATCCCACATACACTTTCCTGCTGCTGTAAATACTCACTAGCACACCAAATGCCTGCCTAAAAATAATTCCCCACAGTTGCACAGTTTACCCCTGTTTGGGTACGTCTGTTAAAACCTACAGTGCCTGCCGCTTCCTCCACATCTTCAGTTGAAGCAACTAAATACAGACTGTCAGTTTGCTTTGACCTTTTCATGGGATTTGTTGACAACAAAAATAAAGAACATCGCAGTTACTACATAGTTATTTAAGAAAGCTTGGACACAACAGTAATGTCTCCCTCTCATCTCATTTTCCTACTTCTTTTGCCTTTTCCTTTTCAATACCCACTTTCAATTTAAGCAGTTGAATTACACTCTGCTAAAAAAATCCATTAACATCTATTGCTAATTTTTATAAAGTTGACTTCAAAGAACATCCACTTTACCCATTTCTTTCAACCCATAGCCTAAAATAAACCCTAGGAGAGTCTCACCTCACAGCCCAACCTCCCAACTCTTAACAAAACACTCAATGCGTGATGTAGAAGATTGTCAAGCTCTTCATGTTCCACTTATCAAAGCAGCAGCTCAGTCAGAACAAATAAGGAAATTGCCTGGTGGGTATCCATCACAATGCTCACAGAATTACTAATAATGACACATGTAAGAAGAACCCTGTGTCTGCTGTGATGTTCCTCAACAACTGACTCATTCACACTGTCAGTCTACGACTCTTGAAATGAAGCACATCTGAAATGGTCTTCGATGATCAGCTGCCAGCTTCACCAGCGGTTCTTATGATCAAACAGACTTGACACAATTGACTTCAGGTGACAAATGAATGTTCGCTGAGCATATATACTGTGGTATTAACAGGTGTCACAATTTGAGGTTTGTTTTTGCTCAAAACAAAGCAACAGCAGCTATGCAGTTTTTTGGCTCATGATTCATGATGGAAGCTTTAAGTGTCATTTTTCCCTGCATTTAGGGCAACAAAGGCAGCATTTGTCAAATCTTTCCTGCTGTGAGACACGTGGGCTCCCAGACTGACCCCCCAGAGAGAAAATCAGTCAGCACGCAGCTATCAATGAAAACTCTGCAGAATCACTTCCGAAGTACAGGTTTGTAGTCCCACACATCATCAAGTTATATATGAAAATCAGCTGTTTTTGCTTCCATTTTCTTAAATATTAAGTGTGCTCATGCATGTTGCTGTGAATCAGACACCACTGACAGGATGACTGATTTCTATGTGTGCATTGAAGCTACCCAGGTGAAAGCGCCCAGCAGAGACTGTGGTGTCTGCACCCTGACCTTCCCGTTGGACAGTCCGTTACTGTTCCTACAACCAACAATAGTAGAGAGACCATCCAAGAGAGCTCGACTCAGCATTAAAGATGAGGAGGAAAGCCCTGCAGAATGCAGCTTATCTGTGGTGGTTCAGGAACCAGAAGATACAACATGACCCTGCGGACCCTGTCACTGTCATGGGTTGTACTGTAACACTGTCACAGCAGCTGTATCTTTTCTTTTGTTGTTGTTACCTTTTCAAAAACTTCTTCACTGAGAGAAGTTGGTGAATGGACCAATTAAGAATCCTAAAAAATAGGATTGTGGTGTAAAACAAGCGTCATGGAACGATGTTACCAGTCACAGTGCACCGAGGCACCAAATTGTTTACAGAGTGAAATGGGCTTATCAGTAACCTCTGTCTAACTGAACTATTGCTAAGTTTTAATGGTTTCCATTTACTCCCTCTGATACACATGGCAGTACACATGTTCTTAATATCCTTCAAAAACCAGAACCCAGAAAGTACTGCAAACTGTCTCTGTCTAGACAGCTACCCTCTAAAGTGTCCTTGAGCAAAGCACCAAACCCTCAGCTGCTCTTCTAAACTGTTCAATAACAGAGGACTGTCTGTGAACATCTTCAGGCAACTAAATAATCTGTTGGGTCATTGCTTTAGAAAGGGAATGTGCTTGTGGTCTGCCTGGCTGAAGGTTCAAATGTTATTGTTGTTTTTGTTCTCAGTTCCTCTTCTACAAGTTACACCACAATGTATTTCTGTGTATAATGTAATTTCACTTTTATCAACACAAGAGAGAGGAGGAGACGATGTTTTAAACACTATCAAAAATCCACAAAAATCTAACCAAACTATGTATAGTTTTTTTTGTACAGTTTCTAGCCATTACTGCTAAACAAGCGTTGCTAATTTTACAATTAACCAGTGGAACAGGTGAAAACACCAGTGGATTGTTTTTGGCATCGAGCTAGTTTATATACAGTATTTCATGTCAAAAATGAAGAAATAATAACTAATAGTGAAACATTTCCACACAGATTTCTATGTGGCTTTTGTGTGAACGTGTCAGATTGTTGACCGTAGAGAAGGCCTGAATGAAAATTGCAATTTCATAGTTGACTGTTAAAATGTCAGCGGCCTTTTTAAGACTGGATCCTGTTATGTGGGTTGTGTTATTCAACTAGCAATGTACAGAGGGAAAGTTTAAAAACACATATACAGATTCAGTAGATGTGTTGTAATAAAACACTTGTGTTTTTCTGATTATGCCCATTTATTTGTATTTTATTCCTTATTTAGTCAGTTTTTAGTATAAAGTGTTATAGACCTACAGGCGGGTGATAAATTGAAGGAAAAAGCAACATAAAGTGTCTTAGTAAGGTGTTGGCCACCATTTGCCGCCAGAACAGCTTCAATATGCCTCAGCATTGAATCTACAAGTCTCTGAACTCTACTGGAGGGATGAACACTATTCTTCCAAAAGATATTCCCTCATTTGGTGTTTTAATGATGATGGTGGAGAACGCTGTCTAACACATCAGTCCAAAATCTCCCACAGGTGTTCGATTGGGTTGAGATCTGGTGACTGTGAAGGCCACACTATATGATTCACATAATTTTCATACTCTTCAAACCATTCAGTGACCCCTCGTGCCCTATGGATGGGGGGCATTGTCATACTGGAAGAGACCACTCCCATCAGGATAGAAATGTTTCATCAGAGGATAAAAGTGATCACTCAGAACAACTTTGTATTGATTTGCAGTGAGCCTTCCCTCTAAGGAGGTAAGTGGACCCACACCATGTACCATACCATTTCATCGCACTGCATTTGGGCAGTCAGCTTTCTCTGTGAAAGCCACAACTCAGTGGAATACCCTACCTGATGATATGAAGAACTGTAGTTCAATCAATACATTCAAGGCCAAATTAAAAAATCTACTTAAGACCAATCAACTGTGTGACCACTGAGTCTAAACTCCATCTATGGTCTTCTCATTAGCGCAGGTAGTCTTGCTTTTAATTTGACAAGTTTATATTATTAATTTCTAGTTGACATTGTGGGTGTATGTGATGTGCTGTCGTGTGTAGCTTTGTATTTTGTATGGTGTGTTCTGTGTGTGTTTTTTGTTGCTTTGTACTGTTTGTTGTTGTGCTGTTGTATGTTTTGATTGTGGGGGACTACAGATGCAAATTAGCTTTGAGCTACCTCCGGTGCAGTGCATCTTTAATGTTTAAAACTGCACACTGTTCCAATCAATAAATCAAATCAAAATGCCCCTTGTTGTAAAGGTCAAGTATTCAGACCTGTACTGATTTTTCCTTTAATTTGTCATTCACCTGCGGCACCAATTTGTATGCATGCGCTACACAGTGACGTAATGACCCTTCCACCCCAAGGAACCTGTTATTATTATATTTATAGGTTCCTTGTTCCACCCCCGGAAATAAACCCGGAAGCTAGAAACTTTTTTTGGTGTATGCCATGGATGGCGTATGCAGGCGAGCAATTTTTATTGGACCGAATAGGCGCCATTTTCGGTCCGTTCGGCAGCTCTTAGGAAGCCGTTCAGTATGACTCCCAGAAAGTGCTTTTTCGGCTGTGAAGGAGAGGAGAAGAAGTTAAACTTGTTTGCCTTCCCTAAAGACGAAAGCACCAGGCAAAAGTGGATACAATTTCTATTTTCGGGCAAAAAACAGCCATATGCATACGTGTTTGTGTGTTCACGCCACTTCACTGAGGACTGTTTCCTCAACAGAGCCCAGTATGAAGCAGGATTTTCTGCTAGGCTGGTGCTAAAAGACGGATCTGTTCCGTCTATAAAGGGCCGTGTCGAGGAGTCCGAAGCGCAAGCTGTAAGTAACATTATATCACTGAAATGTTACTCTCGTATTGACAATCGGACCAAATGGCCTATGAATTCAGTTTCAGTGCAGATAACAGGCCTATACAAGGTAGCTAAAGTTTTTTTTAGGGAGCTAACGGTGATTTGCACATAACAATACCTGCACCAAGCAGTCAGATATATGCTCTTAGTTCAACCATATCCGCTGCAAATCGTGGCATATTTTCACAACAGCCGAGGATTAATATGAACACACCCCCCCCCCGCCCAAGTAGAAGTAAACCAGGTAACTGCGTTAACTTGCTAACATGGAGCATTTGGGGAGGGTGAGGAAAGACAGCTAGAATAAAAGACTTTGTATATTTCATTGTCTGCACTGTTTTTCATTAAGGAATGACATGATTTAAAATATTAGCCTGTTCTTTAGTTAACTATGCTGCAAAAATGCCCTGCAACTAATGATGCAGGGCAGTAACCTTCTTTGATCTATTAACACCGTTGTTTCCCGTGGACCAGCTAGTTGTTCATAGCAAACATCATTATTCCTGAAGACTATAGTTGTTCTTTTTATTGTCTTTTTTCCCAATTAGAGTACATCACAACAGACCTCTACAACCCACAGTACACCACAATACAGACACAAGGGATGCCAGACTGACCCTGAACCTACAGTCTCTGTTTCAACGCAGTTCTGCCCTCTGATGTTATCTGTTGGCACACAGATGTACTACTCTCCCTCCACAAAATCTGCTGCCACACAGCTGTCCTACGGCACACTGAAACAGCACGTGAGAAGCAAAGGTGTGTATGTAATAAAGACAAAACATGGGTGTTATTTACTGCTGGAGTTAGAAAAAAAGGTCATATTAGTTTATAAACTAGAAAAAAGATCATATTAGTTTATAAACTAGAAACATAAGGACATATTGGCGTGCATCATAGTATCATAAACTAAAAACTATATTTGTTTCTAATCAGATGCACAGGTTACAGTTTCCTGCAGGAGTGTTGGGTTACCCTTTGACTTTGTTATGATGTAAGAGCGGAAAATATCTATATATTTTTATCCTTTTAGTCACAGGTGCCCAGGCAACGGTGTCAGCACTGAAACTACTTCCAGCTCTGTTAATGTTGTGGATGTTCTGCAGGGTGTAGGGATTTAAACAGTTAAGCTCTAGGCCTGGATGGTGTACCACCCATGTAGGAGGGGCTGGAATCTGTCTCATTCATCTTACAACCTAATAAGGAAAATAACACTGATTTACAAGTAATACTGTTTTATACTGAAGCAAATAATAATTCAGGGCAACATCACTGCACAGGACAAATATTGATCCAGGAAGCAACACTGTTACTGTATACAACAAAGAAATCTGTCCTCTAATCTGCTGTACTCTCTTTATATTGCTGCACTCTACAGTCAGGAATCAAAACACATTTGATTTTTAACAGGGAACATGTGTTAGTAGCTAAATTTTAATCAGGATAATTTTGGCAGTATTTCCCAACACAAGCAACGTTAGTCTAATTCTTAGCTACTTAGATTAAAAAAAAAAAAAAAAAAAAAGACTCCAGCTTGAATACGTAGGGCTGAACCGACACCATTGTTACTGTAGCAACAGTAACAATGTTGCTACAACAATGTTTTTAGCATTTCAGGAAGCCTTAGGAGCTGAATTCCAGTAATATGTAGTAGTATTTTTTTTTTTTTTTTTTAGTAGTAGAAGTAGTACTTTTTATTCAGTCATCACAAACAATACAATATATATATATATATATATATATATATATATATATATATATATATATATATATATATATATATATATATATATATATATATATATATAGTATAAACAGTCTACACAGCATAGACAAAGTCAACAGTCTATGTATTACATAATGACTGAAAAGGCGAAAGCAGAAGCACATTGCTTATATCCGCATATTCTACTTTCTTATCAATTTAAGCTACCCTCCAATGGTAATGGTAAGGGGTGTGACATTTCCGAAATGCTCTAAGCAGCTGACCAGTCACAACAGAGTGGGTCTTTTGGAAGGCGAGCCAGGAGCCAAAAAAGCCTGTTTCAGGCTGAGTGAGACAGAGGGGCTGCATCCATGACTTGTAAAGTAACTAGGAACTTTTTGACCATAAAAACATGAAAACATTTGTAAATAGACCACAAAAATGAAAATATTAAACTGGGAAAGGGGCATAATATGAATGCTTTAAAAACAAGATGCAACTGGCATCTAAGCAGAGTGAAAGTGCTGATGTGCATGAATTAAATTACTATGAGCAGCTTACAAGATAAACAAGATGTACATTTGTGAAGTGACGCAGTATGTTATATATCAATTCATATTTAAATAAAGCTGTTATTATTGTTATTGTCATATTATTATTGTTGCTGCTCAGTTAACTTAATTGTGTACTCATTCATTTTGCTAAATCAGACACCAATGACAGGATTACTGATTTCTGTGTATGTACATTGAAGCTACCCAGGTGAGAGAGCCCAGAATGAGAAACTGCGGTGTTGGGACCCTCACCTTCCCTTTGGACAGTCCGTTATTGTTCCTACAACCAACAATAGTGGACAGACCAGCCAAGAGACCTCGACTCAGCCTGACAGACGAGGAAGAAGGACCCTCGGAGTGCAGCTTGTCTGTGTTGGTTCAGGAACCAAAGGACTCAACATGACCATGTGGACAGTGTTGTAATTCTTTTCTTTTTGGAAACTCCAGCATGGAGAAGAGTTAGCGAATGAAAGATTATTGAAAGGAACAATTCATGCTGGAAATGTGGATTATGGTGTTAAGTAGTGTCATGAAGTGATGTCAACCATTATCAAGTTGTGTAATGGGCTTAACAGTAGCCTCTGTTAAACTGAACTGGTGCTAGGTGCTACTAATTTGGGCTTATCACATTACACACATTACAGTGCAGATGTTCTTAATTTAATATACACACTAAAAGGCCTTGGAAGACAGAGAAGAAGGCTTTAAAAACATCCCTGAATACCAGCTGCAGATGCAAACAAAGGATGCTTTTAAGCAGGGTTATTTCTGGTCAGCTGGCCTAGTTGTATTATTAAATGAAATGTTTAAAATATATGTTTTTGAGTCTTTTTTCAGTTCCTCTTCTAAAGGCTACCACAGTGTCTTTCTGTGTATGTTACAATTTCACTTCCACAGAAACTAGACAAAGGCAGACAGAAAATCCAGACCACTAAATCCCCGTGAAAGCCACAAAGATTGACACAGACTGTCATATGAATCTATTCAAAGCAGCACTGTTTAGGGTTTAATCTATTTTCATAATAAACAATTCAGAAAGATAAAAATTCTTGAAAATCAAACCAATTGGTATCATCCAGTTTCTTGATTACTGCTCAAATGGGGGATTTCATATCTCACTGGTTCAGTTTTGTGTGTTCCAATACAATACAATTTAATTCTATTGATTATATTCTGTTAAATCTTACATCATTCTTCATTCTGTAATTAGTTTTTGTGTTTATAGGCTTGTAGTGTATACTGACCATTCAAGGTTGAAAAAAATAGTCAGCAGTCTCATGGGAAGATGTCGTCTGGCTCAGAGGTTCTTCTTGAAAATTCTCTAACTTCCTACCCACACTTTAAATACCTTGCAGATTCAAGTGAAATTTTTCGGGAATCCAAGAATCCCCATGGTGTACCATAGTTCATCAATGAGGATGTGATTCTGTGTGCACAGCATTTTCAGGAAAAGTTCAAACTGGTTCCACAGAAATTGGGATGAGTTACTTTCTATTTAGTTTTTTTTTCTATGTTTATGACAGACATAAAATTGTTAAATCAGACATAGCACATTTTCTTAAACTGTTATAGTATGAATTTTCACTGTGCCCTATAGTGAAAGCTAGTTGCAGAAAGACAGATAGACATTTAAAAACTGACCTGGTACTCCTGCCTGCATCCAAGGTGAGATATCTGTCCCTTCTCCATGTATCTCCAGTTTGGTTGTATTAATGGGAGCCAACAGTTTGACCACTTCTTCCATCACCTGTTGACATAGACGCACACTAGTAAACTGCTTCTCAGCTCATCACACAGTCTGTAATGCCCCAAGGGCTTTTCAAACATAGTTAAACATCATTTAAATTCAAAAATGAATTGTCAGATTTGTACATTAAACAACCATTGTAATTTAAAAGATAGACACCAGACAGAACAGCAAGACTGGAGTTTAAATTTTACCTTTAAATTCTTGGATACAAAGTAAAGAAAACAAATTCAGTTGTATGCAATTAATATTCGAAACTTGATATATAATTTCAAGTTGAGAAAAATGTCCACAGTAGACTTTCTGTGACCATATTGTGATGGATTACAGTGTCACATTCACACAAAAGATGGTTCTCTATTAAGCATGGGTTTGCTGCTCTGGTTCCTCCTGTGATTTTAATGCACACTCTACACTGAGGTTAAGCGGAAGAAGTTCAATGTTGTCTGAAGGTGAGGTGTAACTGTGATAGAGTAAAACACACATTCAAAGGACTGGATACTCATTCACACTAAAAAGCAGGGAAGTAAAATGTTCCCCACGTTGCAGAATCTGTGCTCTGCAGAATCCAGTCTGTTTAACATGTATAAAACATAATGATTGTGTGACAGTGTCGTGTTTACAATCCTACCTTTCGTGCTGCATCACTGCCTGTAAACTGCAGAGCCATCGGGCTGAATGTCCCCAAATCAGACTCCATGACCAGGTCATAGTTGGACATGTTCACCTGAGTAGGAGAGGAAGTAGACACAGGAAGGAGGCAGAGCACATAGAAGAGGTGAAGAGACAGTATGGATGTGATTAAACCCGAAAAAGAGGTGATCCAAGCTTCAGTCAACAGAGCCACTCAGTCTTCATAAGAGGCCTCAGAAGGTGACATTAAGTGACATTAAGCACAGCTACTTTCAAATTAAAACATACACTCAGGAAAATGAATGTTTGCCAACATATGCAAAGGCTCATGCTATTCCCTCATATACTTCCTCCTCTGCTCAGGTGCCTCAACCAACCACTAGGAGTTGCTAGTGCAGCTGCCTTAGCTGATTGAGGCAATTAACATTCTTACACAGATCTGGACAGCTTGCTGGGGTGTTACAGTACTTAGGTAAAAAATAGACCTTTTACCTTTGTTTTAAGAGTGTACATTACTATGGGTCAATTCCTGATAGGCAGCAAAGGCTCAAAATATGGAAACTCTATAAGACTGTAGATTATTGTTTTAGATCTTTTGCCCAGAGAAAAACCTGGTAGCTAGCCAAGGCCTGTCCAGCACAGTGAAAGTACATTTCTGCACTCCTACACGCTATACTTTGTTAAAAATGTTGGAAATCATAGCTGACTCTCTCTGCTCCTCACTAGCAGGAACAATATTTGCTTTTTTCGTGTCTCCTATTTCATACTGCAGCAGTAACAGTAGTAGTACCTTGTGTAGATTATAGTACTGCTGTGCTCCAACTCCACCCTGCTCTTCAGCTGTCCACAGCACCGTACGCAGGGTTCTCCTTGGACGCAAACCTAAAAACACACAAAGACACAAATGAACACACACAGCAATACAGATGCAAATATGTACAGAAGGAGACAGATAACATCCCCAGTTACATGATGCAAATATATATGCCATGTATATTTCTTTAGAACTTATAATACACTGAAGATTACTGTATAACTGGCTAAAACTTTTCATCACTAGGCATTGTACTCTTGGTTGAATAAGCTTGTTTGATTATAGGCTTATTCAGTTCTTTTGTCCATAAAAAAACTGCACTGTATATCTGAGTCTGTTCCCTAATTATGCGTGCTCTTGTTCCTCTACAGACAAGTTGGGGGAAATGAAGGTTTACAGTCTGAGAGATTGTTTTGTCATTTTCACCAATGTTTGGAACTGGTTAGATTGATCCCTCTATCATGGAGCTTTGCCTTATTTTCATGGAGCTTTACCATATTTTACTTGTTGTACTTGTAAAGCCTGGTCTCTTGTTTAAAAAGAAAACTGTTGACTGTTCTGCTCAGTAGGGCAAGCTGATTACATATTAGTAAATCATTTACTCATCTTTGTTTACAAGCTTGTGTAAGCTTATTGCAGTTTTATTTGCTTTTTTGCATTTTCACAGTATGTAAATATTTCTATGGAAGTTCCTCTGTGTGTCTCCATGTACAGTATGTGTGTGTTTCTATATGCTATATATCTGTAGAGGGTGTGTGTCTCTGGGTTACCTAGATCTTTGATGAGTGACAGGGCCTCCCAGGAAATCATGGCTCCACCCCCATCATCCATGGCACCCTGGCCCACATCCCAACTGTCCAAATGACCGCTCAGTAAGACGATCTAGCAGATCGGACATATATACAAGAGAGAGAGATACAATCATAGACAAGAGAGGCTGAAAGTACAGAGTGGAACAGTTTTTCTAGGTGTGTATTCATGGCAACTTTGAATCGGACAAATGTAAGAACAACAGAATAGATAGAACGTTATCGGACCCATATTCTTTCTACATTTTATTAAAACACACATAAACACATAACACACACACACACACACGATAGCCAGATATGCTTCAAATTTGAGTCTTTTATAATAAAAATGCTTTTTAATCAGCAAAGAGAGACAGACTCATAAAAAAAAGAAAAGCAAAGACACAAGCACACAGTTCAGAGTGATATGTCCATTTCCAGGAATTTCAAGGGGTGGGATTCCCGTCATTGGGATACTCCTGTGCTGACCTGATGTTCAAGGTTACAAAACATGCAAGCCCAGTCTGGACAATGACCCAGAGGCTACGCATTCCATTAAAATCAAACCCAGTGTTTCCTCCACTACATAACAGAAATACATAAAAGAAACCATTTAAAAATGCATTTCTTCCTGCTCAGAGCTGAATGTGCCACCAGTTTACTTAAAATTAGTTAAATACTGTTAAAGTAAGGTGTCCATATGAACATTGAAACAGGTTATGCAATTATTCTTCCTGTTCATACTGGCTATTAAAAATCCCTCCGTAATGCGTTTTCAATGTAAGTGATGTATTTAAAAAGTTTAAATATGTAGCCTACAGTTGAATGCTTTTAGTATTAGCTAAGAATACATCAGTAGGGAATATAAATCATACATACACATTAAGTACACACAGACTTGCTGCTGTGTGCAAGATTTGTGAATCACTGGAGTGGTTGTTGCCACGCCAGAACCGTCTTCCTCTAAATCCATAACCTCGAACATGTACATATTCCATGTAAGGCTTTATATCCAAGGTTGCAGCATGCATCAGGGATTTTACAATCCAGTTTCTGAGTTTGGAGTTTGCTCATAAACACACTGCACTTGTAATAATTCAGTCAACCACTATTGTTGAAAGGTCAGGACATTCATATCTAATTATTTAAGCCTAAAATGAATGATTTTTCCATTGTATTGTGATTGCTAAGTTGGTTAAGATCCTTGACTTTATAATGACACACTTTGTTCCTCTTACTATTGAGGGACACAGATAACTGACAGTTAGTCTACAGTATGGCTGCTTTGCTTTTTACAATGTGTTGACAGTGGAGACATCTAAATACTTTGTGCTTAACGTAGTTCAAATCACAAGAGACCAACAGTATAATAAGGATGTTTAGATGTGGTTTTTTTCAACAAATACAGACAAACAGTTATAATCAGCACTCATCGAAATCACAGTATGACAAAATCATTTATATTTTAGGCATGAGCATAAACAGAAAGCCTACACATCAGGACATTTTAGACTTTGCAAAGTTAACATTTTCATTTAGAGGATAGAAGATGTAAAAGTTGAGTAAGTGGAAAAAATCTTAGCAACTCATCCCACTGGTTCTCAAAGGCTTAACTGTGGAAATGACTCACTAAACCTCAAATGTACATCTTTCTATGAACGTGCACACACCCACACACACACACACTTTAACCACAATTGCTGCTACTGCCAGCCGGAGCACTAAGTCACAGAGCCAGAGATGATGTCAACCATGCCATGTGTTTAATTTCCTTTTTCTATAATGAGGGACTGAGAGTTGGTTCCCAGATAAGAATAGTAACAGCTTACATCAGCGATGTTCCTCTAATCCAAGTCTCCTGACAAATTCTTCAGTTAGCTCTACTTAAAAAATCACAAATTAAACCCGAGGGAGTGGCTTTTAAGAACAGAGTTGACTAGAATTACACGGATTGGAAAGACATAATGACATTATGACCTGTTTTATGTTCTTTGTTACCAATCAAAGTCAGGAATTTTTTGGCCATCTTGAACTGTGCTTCCCGGATGAGATATTTTGTGATTGTTGAATGAGCAGGCCTCACATTTGCAGGTTCAAGAGGCTGTCAGTGAGTAAAGGCTTACATATATGCAGGTCATAGCCACACTCTTGGGAAATTCCCAGTGCAAAAACCATCCGCCTTCTTCTGTCAACAAGAACTCTTGTGAGACACAATAGGGTCATAAGCTACCCCTGTTTCACATACAATGTACTTACTTCCTTAACAACAACAACAAAAACACCCATGCTCCAGGCAATCTCCACCAATATACACACCATGATCCATAGATCACACTGTGGAAAGTTCAAGTGTGATAAATAGAAATAGAAAATGTTGATTAAGTTAGGTCAAACTTAACAAGAAGCTTCCCCCCATTTACCTCCTGTGCTACAGCTCTGTTACCCCTCATCTATATGTCAGTGCAACACAACTAGGGCTATCCCTGTGAATGTTGATCCCACTCCTCATTCACTTTTATTCAAACAGGCATGATAACAGTGCGTTGTTTTCCATCAGGGGAGCCATAGTGCCTCCTTTGCACACAGGGTGACGCTGCGTTCATTCGGAGATTGGTGCAGCAGCACCTTATCCGTTAATCAGGTTTAACCTGCTAGACATGTCCTCCTTACCCTGATGTAAACTTACAGTTTACATCTCACTCTATACTTTAGGAGTCTGCTAGTCCTGTGACAGACTAATGACCCATCCAGGGCACACCCCACCTTTAGCCCAGTGCGTGCTGGAATCAGTTAATTTTATCCCAGTTGCAGGTCAGTGTCCTTGCTAAGCAACACTGTCTATCCCCTTTGACTCAGGTTTCCTATACAGTAGTTCATACACAGTAGTCTAGTTATTCTCAAAAAAGCAAACACTCAGAATAATTGCAGGTTGCAGTGCTGGAAAATCCGCCCAAAAGTGGACTTAAATTATCTTTCTGTTTGCTTATATTAGTATGTGTTCACAAATCACAACTCTATTAATGCCATAAAAGGACAGGATCATTTCAGCAGGCCTGAGTTGTTTAGACTAGTCAATAGAGAAAAAAATTTAGTGATCTGTGAAAAATGCAGTCGAGTTTGTAATTTATAAATAATAATTACCATAAATAATTCCATATGGTCAGAGTTTGGGAATAGTAAGTCAGTGCAAGGACAATGCTTGTTGAATTTCAAAAGAAGTTAAGAAGTGCTATTTCATGGAATGTAAAAAACTTTAAAATCATAATTTATAAACAGGTGAATGGTTTGTTTACACATTGCTGTGTTTCCAAAGAAACCTACTTTATACTGACAGACTAAAAGTGATATTTCTCAGTATTTCCAGCTGAGCTGAGCCTCCGTGCCTCTCTGGAAAGATTAGATCACACAGACAGGCAATATAAAGACAGACTAAACCTCTGTGGGAATATCTGCAGTCAGCAAAAAGGGGTTACAACATTCTTTCCTCATGCTACCAAACAGAGTAAAAGACAGGGAGAAAGACTAATTAAGGGAGAGACAAGAACAGTCATAATAATGCCTTTCTTCCAAAAATGAAATTCTAACAGAACGCCCACACAATCACATGGAGGGCCCACCCAAATAGGTTTGCCTCAACATAAAAAGACTGGAAACGAGAGACTGTAGCTTGATGAGAAACATAACAACAATTGAGGCAGACAAGTACCTGCTCAGGGTGCTGCCAGCCTCTTATCTCAGCCACTGTGTTGAAAGAGTCGGCATCCGGCAGAGTCTTGGCCGCCATTGTGAGTCTGACCACGATCTGCTGTCCCCTCTGCGCCATACGCCACATCAACTCAGCATCCTCCACAGTGATACAGGCTGTGGGGATGCGTTTCACTCCATCTTGGTAGTCCTGCCAACCAGTGTGGGGACTAGAGACAAAGAGAGACACACTTTTGTAAATTAAACCTTTACTTGACTAAGAAGTTGGGGATCAAATGTCACTTTACCAGTGATATATTCTCTTCATAGACAGATAAACACCTGTTAATAGAGAAAGGAGTGATGGACCGAATGAGTGAGGCTACAGCTCCCACTTTAGCTGCCTCAGAGGCACCGAACGCACGGTAAGCAACCGTCTCCCCGTAGCTGACAAACGGCTGGTTAAAAACCACAATCTTCCCTGCAGCCTCGCTGGCTCTGCGCTTCAGTTCCTCAAAAGACTGAACCACCAACACCTCTGACTCAATACCTAGACAGACAGAGGTGGAGAATGGAAAAACAAATTCATATGTATAAATAAATAAAATAAATACTCATTGTATTATTAAAGAATCTTCCAGTGTCTAGGTGCCTAAAGGTGACTAAAATGAGACATTCATAGGAATCAGAGGAAGTTGTAGGGTTTTATTCAGTATGATCTTTACCTTCAGGTGGTGTCCCTACACTGCTGCCCAGTCCCAGTATAGCCAGACTTTTGGCTCTGGGTACAGTCATTTCTGCGCTTTCCTTCCCTCTAACCCAATGTGGGATTTTGACTGGCTCTGGAGAAGAAACCGCAAGAGGAGATACAAAAAGAAAACTCACTGCTACATTTGATATATCAAAAAGAGATTCTTTGTCACATCCAGGTGAGTCCAATTTAAAAGGGCTTCCTCTCTCATACAACCCACAGTGTTGTTAAAGGCATACTCACCTAGATGTACATCCAAGCCATCCTGTATCATAGCATTGGACATGTATTTGATAGCCATTTCCAAGTTGTGCGAGCCACTGACACGGTTCCCTATGGTGTCGGTGAAGTCGGCTAGCCGTCTGTAAGAGCGGTGCTTGGCGGCTCCAAACACAGCCAGGTCAATGATCTGTTTAGCCACATCACCATAGCCTGCCACCTCTGCAGCCATGTCAGAGGCTCACAGAGAAACAAAAAAAGAAAACTCAGGTTTTATGTCCAAGTCCTCTTGAATATCATTTAAGTAAAGTAGTCACTTAAGTAGATAACTTAATACACCTTACGCAGCTGTCGTATAGGTACATGTAGGTATACACACTGACTGAGCACTTCATTAGGAACACCTGTGCAATCTATTGCAATCCAATACAACAACCCTGCCATAAATTATACTTTTACAAAGCTTATACATTTTTGGTTTTTGTTGACATTGTCAGAAAGGTGATAATTCTACTTTATGTTTATTACTGAGGTTGTAGTGGGTGGTGGTGGTGTACTGGAGTGCATTATATTGAGAAGTGTTCCTAATATTTTGCCCCCCTCATGTATGTTAATAGTATTGGCCAAAATATTGCTTGGTGAGTGCAGTCACTCCTACTATAACATATACAGTATAATTCTATTTGTACATAAGATATACAAGAAATGTGGAATGAAATAGTACCTAGCAACCTATGTAAGAAAGCGTGGAAGCCAAAAGTTTGTACACAGACCTGTCAAAAAAACCTATGCTTGATATGTCAGGGAAGCAATGTTAAAATGATGACTACCCTACACAGCATACATTAGTGGTAATCAGACTGTCCACACTGACTAAGTCTACATTCAGTATCATTTCATGATAAATGGCTGGAATGTGGATACAGTTCAGTATATCTCAAAACAAAGAAGCACAAATGTGTAACAGCTCAGAAAGAATCATTTTCAATTAAGATTTTTCACAACACGAATATAACGTTAATCTGTAAATGACAGAATAATAATTGATCGTTTTTAACAATTAGATTTCTGTGACACTGTTTTTTTATACAATATTTACAGGAATTCAAAGACACTGGCATCCTCATCTAAATCTGTGGCAGTGAGAGGGTTTGAGGTACCTTTCCTTGTAGTATCATTGAATGCAGCCCTGGCCCAAGTAGAGTGAGGGTGACATCCACACGGAGATGATAACATGGAGAAAAACAAGAAGGAGAGGAGGATGGGCAGTCTGCCACCCTGAGCCATCTGCAGACAGACATATATCAGTGTGATAGTCTTGTGACTTCATCGCTGCTTGATTAACCTCTAACAGGATAAGTCCTACTAACTATACTAAGCTGTATATCACTGATCCAACACTGCTACAAATTAATACATGAGGGACAAATCACAACTGAATCACTTTTAATTGCAATCCGTCTTATTGAGCAGATTAAAAACTGTAAATCAATTTTATTCCTGTAGCACCACAAACTTAATCCTGTGTATTAGCTACAATTAGTTTTTTAAATAACATTTACGAGGACTTACTGACT
This sequence comes from Thunnus thynnus, assembly GCF_963924715.1. Lineage (NCBI taxonomy): Eukaryota > Metazoa > Chordata > Actinopteri > Scombriformes > Scombridae > Thunnus > Thunnus thynnus. Next base: position 20,800,639 of record NC_089526.1, read on the forward strand.
AGGACACAAATTCTAAGTGTGTCTAAGATTGGGCTATTATTCATACAAATACGCCGCCATTGAGATGAACGTATGTACAAAGACAAACTAACTGAGCTTTATCTTTAATTAAAAACCAAACATTACACTACAGTTAGACAAATTTTAATACAGACGAAGGATGGAGAGTTAACGTTACAGCAGTTTAACAAGTTCAGGGACCGACAATGTTCATAACATTTGACTTAAAAAGCTCCATAAAATAACACAAACCCTTCACGACAGGTTAGTAGCCTTGTTATCGTTGAAGTTACAGGTTTTAAACAGTTTGAAAGTATACAACAGTGAAGCAAGGAAATAAATATTGTTTCCGTCTGCGTCATTCAGCGCGTGCCTAACGACAGCAAGCTTCCGGTCTGAATGTTTTCACAATAAAAGCTGTAGCAGTAACATTTTCCAAAATTAGCAAAAATATCAATTGAAAAATAAAATGATATGCATAAAAAAATCTGCTCCAACTGCAAATGTATCTATGCAACAATTCAAAGATGCAAACACAAATACTAAGCATCTCTGAATATCTTGAAGCTCAAGCTCTATAAATAAAACGTATCATTAGCCTGTTATAAACAACGTTTTATATGGTAAACTTGTACTAATCAATTTTTTAAAAATTACTCACTCTAAAGCACCAGCTGTGGGCTACCTAGTCTATTCAGATTATGCATTTTATTACTATACTACTACTCATTAGTATAGCAAATGATGTTTGTCATACAGGCCAAGATTTATCCAGGCAGTTTAGGGAAAATGATGATAAAAGCCAGCACTTTAACATTGACATTAATCCTTCAATAATTAGGGTTAAATTTCACACTGACCCTCTATTTAACTGCTGTGGCACAGATAAATAATACTTACCTTCAACTAACCACTTTTCAATACATTCAGCATAAGTTAAAGTGTTTTTGAACAATGTGAATGCAAGAGAATGTTGCCTTTTCATTTCAGGCTTATAACAGATAGAGGAGGATCAATTTATGCTGCAAAGTCAGTCATATCCCCCTAGACTCTACAGGGATAGAACTGACTTTGCAGCGTAATTTGCAGCGTGTTGTATAGAGTCTAGACAACACAGTTGAATATATGAACTGTATTGTTCTCCCTTTGACTCCCTATCACAGCTGACAGCTTCCGACTTTTGTTTATTCTCATATCACACAGAAGCCAAATTACAATGTAACAATTTGATTGGGCATTTTTATATATTCTGACTTTACCAGATCTCCTTGTCAATGATCCTAGTTGCCAAAAAGATGTGCAGTGCTTGGAATGCATTGTATCCACACTATGGAAAACTCATCACTTCTCTGCCCACATCCCAATCTGTGGTTTTACGCCCCCATCCTTCTCTACCACTTATCTTCAATTACAATGTGTCAGCATCCTCTGTGAATGTCTCATCCCGTGAGAAAGGTCTAATTAATATTTTCCCATACTTTCCTTACAATCTACTACTTTTGTATATCACCATACTCATGTAGAGGCATTTTACTGTTGTCTAAGCCATTTGCTTTCTACATAATGATATAAGACGTTCAGTGTCTCCCTGTCTTTCACTCTGTTTTCTCTGCCATTTGTGTTTTCTTCTCTGCATTGTCAGGTTCTGGAAAACATCTGACCATTTGGCTCCATCTACATGCTGCTGGCTCGGTTTAACATGGTGGTTTGAAAACGTTTTTTTCTGGCACCCACGTTTGTAAGAGGATGTTTCTTGAGGCCAGGAGGAAATGTTTTTTTGTGCTACTGTGCAAACAAGTGGAGCAAAGTACAACTGAATGCTTTTACCTGCAGCTGACTGCAGACTCCATTTAGATCTGTTTCATCTGTAAACACCATGAATTTCTGTCAAATGACTGGACTTAGAATTTGGACTCAGTCTTGACACCAGCAATGAAAAACAAGATTAATACAACACAAAGGCTCCAAAATACTGTGTGGAAACAAAAAAATATTACCTAAGTGGCCAATGATACTTGTCAGAGAGGGGGAATTAAGGAGAAAAGGGTCAATGAAAGGGCAGAAAGTAAGAGACATAGGAAGGTGGTTGAACGTTAGCACACAGGCTGTTGAGTGAACACATCTGTTTCATTGTGCTGTGTATGTGTGTGTCAGAGTGAAGAAAGAATGTTTGCTCTTATATTCAGAGTGACCAATCCCACCCAAGCCGAGGAATGACAAACAGCACCATTTCAGCATTGCTTTAAAGCCACATCTTTTATTCAGTAGTGAACCTCATAAGATACACCATTTCAGCAACACAGCTCTCTACTGGCCTCCTCTTGTGCTTCTGTCACCGTTTTATCTGTAACTAGTTCTTTGTTTGTCCACCACCATTGTGCACTTTTTAATTTGTTAAAACCTTCAGTCAATTCATACTCGGCTTCCATCAAAATAAAAATTAGAGCTGCAATGTATGTACAAGAAACTTTATTCTACTTTAACCATTTATTGAATGCATTCATAAGAACATATTTTTAAAAAGCTAATTTACTGACATATTGAATCAAGGCTTGTAAGATATACTAAAAACATACATTTTTTAAAAAAGTCTGATCAGTAGGCACATAGAGGCTTAAACCATGAGTAAATACTGTACAGCCCCATTTGTGACTGACATATTAACCTGGATTATAGTCTGAGCAAGTATAAATTAATACATATAAATTATGGTATCATCAACATATAGTATACATTTACAGAGATCCTAGAAGAGAAAGGTTATTGTGTGTCATCATGAGTTGGATTGCCAGCAAGTGCTAATCCATTGTCTTAACCCTTTATGGGTATAGTTTATGTCTGACATTTCTGCTGTCTTTACCACCAGAAATGTCTTTTTTTTTTTAACACCACACTGTCACAGAGGAATCTAGCCCAGAACAGCATGACCGTAACACTGTAAAAGCTGGAGATTCATCTCCCACTGGCATCACCGAGATCTAAATGGATTTAAGTGCCCAACAAATATCGCATTATCAATGGTCGAGTAAGTCACAGTGGGTTAGTGATCAGATCTTCCTGTTTATTCCAGCCATAAAAAAATAGGTAGTTTTCCAGATTTGCATTCAGATTATTCAGAATTGCTTCAAAACAGTCATTTCTATAACAGCAACAAAACTTCTATTATGTAAATACTATTGAGTAGCCACAATTTAAAAGACACAAGATTGATGTAGCCTCACACACGATGTCTGTGGTTAGCTTTCATTGATGTTACATTAGCTTGTGAAGGAAATCAAACACAAAACCTGCTACAAATTCGGCAGTGACATTAACAGAACCACCTATGGCACAGGGAAATCTAAAAACAAAAAAAATAAATTGTCTTTGAAATCCTATATGAGTTTAACTCAAATTAAACAAACAAGCAACAAAAAAAAACAAACAAACAAAAAAAAAAAAACAGCAATCTGAAATCAATGTTGTCTTGACGGAAAACTGGACAGGAGATAAGTCTATTCATTCTTTAACTCACTCAGACCCACATCTCATTCAGCTTGATTGATGAGAAGCAACGTTTTAAAACCAACACATAGTGAGTCAAACAAATAATGTTGGTGTGATATGTAATGTTCTTTGACACATTATAAGAAGTAGGTAGCTGGTTAAAATTCATCAGAGTCTATACATTGGGCAAATCCACATTCTTTTGTCTAAAATATATATATTTAACAGGGTGAATACAATTAAAATTAGGTGCTATCAAAAGGGAATGACACCACAATGTCATCCTTGATAACTACCTCCTGTATCCTTCTTGAAGCTTTGTCAATTTACAGGATCCCTTTGGTTGGCTGGTTGAGGTATAGAATAATAATAAGGACACTTACATTTAGAAGGTGATATGCTTACACTTAGAAGTGCACTGTAACCACTTAAAATGAAATTTGTAAGTGGTGAATGAATTACATTACTGCGTTGGAATATTCCAGTTGTCAACATGTCTTATTACAGTTGAGAATTAAACAAACATCTATAGCTGATTATATCTCTCTAACCCTGCTGTGTGGATAAGCCCTGTCTCTAGATACTGTAGGAAACACTGAATGCTGTCACTGTCCCTTTAACTTCAAACCAACTATTATAGCTGTATACAGCTGATAGTCAGAAAGGAATGTGCTTTGGCTTTCATCAGAAAACATTGGTCACTTCTACAGTTTCTGAATTATAGTCATTAGCCCTGGCTTTACCTTAGCAATCCTGTCCCACATGCTTGCTGCACTCAGTAACCAAATAAAATAGTCCTGAAAATATTACTAATGTTGGACAGATGCAAGGTTGACAGACCTTTACAAAAGCAAGCACTGTATGAATACAATGAAAAGACTGAAATCTCTATTTTTTTAAATGGCTTATGGAAATATAATCTCTAAACATAAAAACACACTGAAAAGGCTACTGAAAAATAAATCTTCCAAAAGACAAATAAAGCACATTTATATTTGGTCAGTTCTGCAAGTGTCAAATATCTGTGAGAAAACAACAAAAGTATGTACCTGCAGAGTAACAAAATCTCTCACACCAATACTGGACAGCATATGAAATAACATATTCATTCCTCATATAACGACAAAAAAAATCTTCAAGTCAGCAAAGAAAGCATACAGAAAATGAAATGTAACAATGAAAGATGTTAACAAACAGAGTAAATTTGACCTCAAATAAAGGGAAAAGGGTGTCAAACTTTTGAAGGTCCTTTGTAATGTTAATCCCATTATATGGTACCGTTTTAATTGACGACATTCAATATGCATTAAAGCTTTCCTATTCATACGTTTCTGCCAATTCCCTCGCGTTGTTAAGCTGAGCTTGGCGGGTTCAGCTTAGGTAAGTACTGTGGGTCTAAAGGCACAGTATTATCAATACTTGAGTTGATTACTTTCCTAGACGAGAATGGCTGTGATCCATCGTGATACTCTATTCCTTTCTTAAAATGTAAGATGTGTTTTGATGTCTGAACTCCTTCCCTGGAATGGAATGATAGGAATGCAATTTAATAGTCTTATTTTGTTCCCTTAGGTCCTCCTCTTCACAAACACTGAGCATTATGTAGAGAAGGATGTGGAAGGATAGCACAGGAGGAAGGTAGGAGAGATGAGAGGTGAGCATTGTAGAAGAGCAGAGGAGCTTGACTTCAAACTTCAACGGGAGGATCAATCTTCCATTCTGAAATCCTGATTGGCAGGTGACAGTTTTTGTTAAGTCTCCGTTTGTCAGTTCAGGCGTAAAACTCCTTGGTAGGCGCTTGGTGATAGGCTGTTGTGGGAAGTTTGGTGTCTCCCAGGTCATAGCTACCTTCATCCTTCTTCTTCATGCGGTAGGCGAGGAGGAGGAGGAGGAAAACAGCACAGAGGAATCCAATCACTCCGCATGCTATCACCGCTGGAGAGGAAATGAGGAAATATTAAAATGTTAAATTTTCTTGACAGTGTCCCACACTTGCTGCTAATGTTTCACAGACCTTTCTTAACTTTGAGATAGAAGACACTTGTATGTACTTGTTTGTGAAGCCTAAATACAAAATACATTCATCACTTCAAATCCTAATATTCTAAAAGCACTTGGCATCAACAGAAAATCATCTGTTTTATACTAACTTCACAACTCAAAAAATGTATTCTTTATTAGTTCATTAAAAGCTTTACCTGTTAAGTCTTCAGATACTGCTGAACTCAGTTAATTACCTCATTAAACCACAGAAATGGGGACAATAAATATAAGTGTGTGAAGTCTAGTGGAAATCTGTCCTTACCTGCCAGCACCTCTGTCCTCTCCCACGTGTTCTCAGAGGTTACCTCTTCAGGACTGTCTACCACATATGTTCTGCTGTCTCGACCATCTTTGGCATTAACGTCATTTACATCCTTTTGGATCAGGACTTTATCTTCAATGTCTTTGGCTGCGGGGTCATCCAACCTATCCTCGTCGGCATCTTTGGTTACACTGGTGTCTATACTGAATTCAGTTGCAGTGGCTTCACTGGAAGGCATGCTGGTGGAACTGGGACTGGTATCATGTGTGAACGAGTCAGCTGTTGGGCCAATACCTGGCACCTGGAGGAATATATTGATTAGTAAAATGCATTTTGCACTGTATAACAAAATTGGATTGGAAAAAAATTGTGTAAATTGAAAATTGGAATAGGAAATTAATAGTGCAATCATCAGGTCAGGAAATCATACAATTACAACATCTATCAATATAAAGAAACTATTCTTGAAAGTATATGAACAGCATTTAAAATGTTTGTTTTAAATGGTCTACAGTATATAATTTATGGTTTGTCTTAGGACCCAAGTCATGAAGGTTTTCTACTTTCGACATAAGGGTTAGTGTGGAAAGGAAAGCATTGTTCTACCTTCTCATCCCTGTCCTCATGGAATATGGAAGGTGTTGCCTCAGTGTGCTCCTCTGTGGTTGGTGGATTCTGGCTGTCCTCTTCTCTGGTTGGTGAGTTGTGATGAGAATCATCTGTTGGCTGTGGTTGAACTGGAACCGTTTCCTTGCTGAATGTGGTGTCAGAGAGGTTCAAGAACCTCCTGAGTAACTCCTCTTTATCTGCGAGGTCGATGAAAGCTGAAAGAGGAGGAACCAATCACAATTCTATTAATAGGCTGTATTTGCTTAATAAAATATGCACTTGGGATGTTAATTAACTGGTTTCTTATTCATGCAGGGGGAATGCAGTCTGTTTCATCACACCCTGGAATTTACCAAAGTACAGTTTACCACATCTTAACTTTCTCTTGTGATCACAATGAAGGTTCAAGCACATTTATCACTGTGAGCATAAAGGTGAGTCATTCATGATAAAGACGAGGAGCGTTTGACATCTGCTGACTTCTAATAAAATCTCACCTGGTTAACTCCACATCACCTCAGGACAAACATCTGGCACACTGCATCAGACACTGTGCTTCTGTGATTGAATATACATGCACTCGTGTCTGCAGTACACATATTGCTCATACGTCTGTGTGCATGAGTGGAATTAATCATGTCTGGTATTTTAACTACTTTTTTCCCCCATTGTAAAAGTTTCTGGTTTTGGAAAGAAGATTAGATAAGCAATACCTTTACAAAAATTAACTGCTTGTAAGGAAATTAGAAAATGGAGACATAATTAGATAATCCGATTGGATTATCGGAATCATGAAGTTCCAGGTTACCCTTTCTTCCACAAACATCATACTTCTGTATCTTATTTGTGAACCCTCCATTTATGCATTTTCACATTCTTCCATGTGTATATTTGCTAAAACCAAAATGATTTGCAACAATAAAAAGATATAAGCAAAACAATTACAAAACAAAGAAAGTTCAAGAGACAGTTAGTCTCCTTACCATAGTCTCCAGAACCAGAGCCTGAGCCGTTGTCTTCACTATCTTCATCATCTATAGGAAAGTCACCTGACGGTCGGCCCTCTAGGTACAGGTCATCTGCCGTAGATGAGGGTGACTGGGAGGAGACCAGGAGCTGGGAAAGAGAAAAATTCAAAAGGTATTGTTATTACTCATTTGATGCAAGCAGGGGGAGAGCAAAGACAGAAAGGAGAGAGAAAGACACACATAAATCTGTCTCATTCACACTTACAGAATTCCTTCCACTAATTGAAACCATGTGAACGCCTCTACAGTTTTGGAGTAAGACAATACCTCTCACAACCAATGACCTATGCTGGCCAAATATGCCAGAGTGCACATACTGTGGCATGTAAATGGAGGCTGGTTTCTTGTGTTGTGGCAGTAATTTGTGATGCTTCACAGAACCAGACAGCAGAGATCTAAGTGTGTGAGAGGAGGAGGGAGAGATAGAGCAGCTTCAAAGACAACGCACAGAACAGATGCGGGGAAAAAAAAAACAAAAAAAAAAACTGTTTCATATATATAATACTGCAGCCGAGGAAAACCTCCCACTAACCCAAACCCAACACAAAGGAGTGTGATGAAAACCAAAAACCTAATTGTCTCGTCGTCTGAGGCATAGACTGAGCAAAGGAACTAGGCTTAAGCAAAAGAGATGAGGTACTTGGGTGGTTCAGACTTTAATTAATTGTGAATTTACTACATTTATCAGCTTGACAGATGAAAACACATACATTTAGGAAAGCAACCTAATAATCAGTCTGAAATTCAACAACACAGGAACGGCTGGGCAGATGTTGGTAGTAATACAGAGAGACAAATACACACACACACACACACACACAGATGTGGATGAATATGGCCCATTGAGACCTGAAGTATGTCTGGTATGTATACTATGCTTCCACTAACACAGGTGCTGAGAGAAGGAGCAAGGAGGGAGCCTGGAGAAAAGAAAGGAAAGGAAGGAGCGAGACAGGGATAGTACTGTATGTTTCTCATAGAACAGGTGTTGAAGACAGAGGAGAAGATGTGTGAGGAGGTGTACACTTCTGTCTTTTAGAGCAATAAATATTCGCACTTGAGTGAAATAACAGACTAGCTAAAGAAAGAAAGTCTTAAATCATTTTCCAATACTAGCATTTTAATTGGCAGTATGCTTTTGATCGTCTGTAGGCAAAAATGAAATCAGAAGAACTGTTGTGATTAATGGATTTATGGTCTTTCTGCATCTTATTTCTGGTACTGTGAGGAACAGAATGAAAGGCAGGAATCAAGAGAGACATTTAAGCTTTGATGTCTGATGTTTGTTTGAGCTAACCAAGATGACAAGAAATATGGAGAGAAAAACACTCTGAGACAAACCAGATGTTGTGTGTACATTGTGGCGAAACAGACAAAAAATTATTAACATCTATTTTCAAAAGACAAGGGAGTCTGACAATGCTATGGTTGACTAAAATAGCATTCTTGCCGTCTTCAGCCAGGGATTACAAAAGCAGATGCTGTTCTTGTCAAAACAAAACACACAGACACACACGACTCGAACATGCTGCAGGCATACAAACGTAATAGCGGTATGTTTCGTATGTTCTGCTGACGGCTTTAAAATGTAGAATTTGTGTTGACGATTGAAGAGAGTTGAAAGCTGATAACATGTCTATAGTGACTGAACTTTCCCAGTTGAGATGGAACAGTTAATATACATACTAAAATGAGCAGAATTCCTTTTTAAGGCCACAGCAACTAGTCCAACTGTGACTTCAGGTGCTTCCGACTGCCAAATACACCACCTCCAACTATATGTAGTTAAAACAAAATCCCTAACATACACTGTGATATGGGGCTGGGCGATATGGTTGAAGTCATTATCACCATCATTTGGGGCATATTTCAATATTAATGAATACGACAATAGGGCAAATAAAACATAAAATAATCAAATATATGTTCAAAACCATAAACTGTGTTCCACTGTTACACATTACACACAACCAAACTCTTCAAATGTGTAAAACATACATTTCTGTCACTGAATTTGCTAATTTTTAGTTGCAGCTTGCTTGAACAGAAATTTGTGGAATGATAACATCATGTCGTAATATGATCATGAACGATGATATATGATTCAGTCAGCAGTGAAAGGATAATGATGTTGAATTATTGCACATCTCTATTGATATATGAGCAGACCAGGGACACATTGGTGTTTTCAAATGCACATCTGTAACTGGCAAAATGAAACACAAAGGCAAAATAAAATCACTTTCTCTGACCATCCCCCTTGCCAGAAAGAAGCTATAATGCGTTCGGGTTTACTGGAAGACTTGACTCACACATTTACACACATCTGGAAAACATACATATGTACATAATGCACACATACACAGGCTGTATATAACCATCTGGTATCTCAGTGCCTCATCATAGTGAAGAAAATTCACTGGCCACAGTAGTATTACACAACAGTCATGCAATAGACATGTTAAGGTGTGTGTGATTGTGTTAGGGATGTGCATTATTAAATCTTGTGATCAACAAACCTGTATGTTTGTGCCTCCAGGGCTAACAGTTATTACTGTAAAATTTCCCCCCACTGAGATAGAAGTCAATGATAATGAGAGAGAGCAGCCGGGTCAAGAGTGAGGTTGTGTAAGAGCCAAAAGTACACAGCAGACCTGTCATCACCATCTAGACAGCAGCAGCAGGAGTGCACAATGCTGTGTTTGAGGGGGTGTATGTTTGACCAAGGCTACAAGTCATAAAATGTTTCACTCACAAAGTCAAGTGTATCTTTTTTGTTTTTTAATCGCAGTTAATAATCTCTAAAAGCTTAATAAAAAGGCAAAATTATTTCACAGTAAGTTAAACAGGAGACAATTTTTACCATTTTTGTTACAAGTTTGACCTGAATGTGACACAATATCTACTTTTGTCTAACACATAGAGGAGATTATCATATTCTGAATTATTTAGATATGTATTATGAAAGGTCCTCGTCCACAGTGTCTGGTAAAAGATATGATTGCATCAGTTAAAAAGGCTTAAAATGTAAAAATGTCTACGGTGGAACAAAGAGAGAGTGAGAGTACCCTCACTATCTATCTGTGGAGAAAACCTCACTGGTATTTCCCGCTGTAAAAAAGCAGGTTAGCTTTGGTTTAAAAACCTTTGACTAGTCCATGTTTGACTAAGGTGTGAAAATCCCTCAAAGACATGCTGAGATTGAAAATCAGATGAACAACAAAGGCTTAGGAGCGGAAAGGAAACAATCCATTATCTAGTCTGATGCTTTGAGACTGACAGGATGTGTACAGTTGTCTTTATAAAGTTCAGTGCTGTGACTAATATTTTATGACTAATATGGTGTTACTGATTGCTTTACAACTCAAGCTTGAGGGATACCACAATGTGTACCAATTTTCTATGAGTGACATGGATAGATTAACATCTATCCATTTCTTTTATTTCAACTTTATTTCTTCCTTTGTTCATGTGTGTTTTTATGATGTTTTATGAGTTATTTATGTAATTATGAGTAATAATAAGAGCAGGTGTCCCAATCTTCCTCTTGCCTTCTATGGTCGGGTGGGTGAAAAACTGTGTGTCTCCCACGCAGCTATGTGCTTGCCCGGACTAGCCCAGTGGGACTCACTGTGAGTCATCCATCCAGAAAATGACACAACTACCGGCTCACAAACTGTCACAGGCAGAAAGCCTGTTTGAACATTTGTCTCTCAGATGTGAGCAGCATCACTGACTGACTAACCAGTAATTCTACAGCCACACTCACAGAAAGAGACAGTTTGTATATATACGATGTAACCCATGACGCCCAGCAATTTAGGACTGGAGTCCGCCTATTAGTGGCACAAACTTAAGGAGAACTTAGACATTTGTGAGGCAGAGTATGACATATACAGAGCCACAATTTAAAAGATGATAGACGTAAAGGTTTAGCTGTTAAAAAGTTGTTCTCTAGAAGTCACATCCATTTGTAAAAAAATGTTTTCTCAGATTCAAGGTGGGAAAGGAATGACAAACTGTACATTCCCTCTCTTTCTCCACAAGTCTGTCAGTATTTCGGCAACATTTGCTGCCTTGCCAGTTCCTGCTACACATACCCAACAGTACGGTCTCAGGTTTCAGCTCTCTCCCTTTCACAATATACAGTCCATAAATCATGACTATCATGTATTGCTGAAGAGGTGGCTAAGTTCCCTGGCTCTCTTAATGGGAATTTTATCATCAACCAGGATCGTTTAGCACTTGTGACAGTGTACAGAGCTCTGCTTTAGCCTGTCATTTCCAGGTGTTTTCCAGCTTTTACAACAGAGCGAGAGAAAGAAGAGGAAAGAGGGGAAGTGATTTTCATAGTTTAGGAAAAAACAGATTTGATATGTTAGGAAGAAGGATATTCTCATTCTTAGCATTTTTATCCTGGTATTTATTATTGATGTAGTTACACAGACTTCAAATTCAGAATTTAATTAAGGAAATGATGACATTTCAAAACTTGACCCAAGCCCTTTGTTGGTGAGAAATTCAGGCCAGGTCTGGAGGTTTGGGTTTAAATGTCAAAGCTGTGAGCTAGAGGCTGAACAGACTCTGGCCCTGTGTGAACTTTACACCAACTGGACGACTGAACTTGGGCTGAAAAGACAGTTTGTGACTGAATATTATCAAACGCTGGATTAGTCTGCCAAATAACATATCTCTTCTGTAAATACTGTAGCTTCCTGGAAGATAGCATTTGTTTTTGCTTAAAAAAAATCAGTTGGGTTAGCTTTAGAGTCTTACTTTCATGTTCGTTTTTACCACTGACTTTGCATAAAACGTTCAGGTGGACCAATTAGGCAAAGTATGACCATAAAACAAACATATTAATCAGGCTAAGACTGAATAACATTATATGTAGGGTACACTGTGATTTGTGAAGAGACTCGGTAAGAAAAACCCACAGAGTCAAAAGGAAACAACGAAATTAAACGTTACGGAGGTTTAACATCTTAACGGCTAATTTGTGCCGTTTATCGGGATAAAAGAAAGACACAATGTCAACATTATTAAGTCACATAACATTCAGGTGTCATATAGCCAAATATAATTAAAAACTCAATTAAAAGCTACTTACTTTTTCACTGATAAACCCAGTCGCCAGCCCGACGACGAACAACAACCACAGATTCCTCATCTTTAATTTCCAAAAAAGAAACGGCAGTTGGAAGGGAAAACTATATACAGTAAGCGGAAAAAAATTAAATTGTATACACTCTAAAAACAAAAGTAATGTCGCTCAGCTGAATCCTCGTCACGTTTTCGCTGGTATTTTTCGTCTACTTTGTTAAATCTCGGTACTTTATTGCACGGCTGCTGGACGCGTTGTGGTGCGGAGTTCCTCTGGAAAAGTTGTTTGGACTGGCTATGCAGCGTGGTCCTGCGGTGACGTCACCACGACGTGACGTTGATTGTGGAAGCAGCTGAATGGACACTCCTCAATATGTCCATGTGACACGCCGGGGATGTGTTAAAGGAAGGGTTCACAATTTTTTTCATGTCTGTCTTAAAGCGACAATCTCCTGCCGGAATGCAACACTGAAACAGGTTTTTCTTGCTGTAATCATTCCCCCTGTTCATACTGGCCCTTTGAAGATCCCTTAATAATGCACTTACAATATAAGTGATGGGGGCCAAAATCCACAAGCATCCTTCTGTGCAAAAATGTATTTAAAAGTTTATCTGAAGCTAATATGACGTTTCAGCAGTTCAAATGAGTCATATCAAGTGGATATCTGCCACATTAACAGTCTTTTTAGACTGTAAATTTAGACTAGCCAAATTTCCTCTTTTTGTTACTCTACTTCCACCACAGCTCAACAAGGAAACACTGTCCGAGGAAACACAAAGAGGGAGTTTGATGCTAAAAAAGACTGTAAATGTGTCAGATATCAACTTGATATGACTAACTCAGACTGCTGAAGCCTCATATAAGCTAAAGATCAACTTTTAAATGCAAAAAACAACTGTGGACACACTCTTGAGTTTGGCTCCCATCACTTACATTGAAAGCACATTTGAAGATCTTTTAATAGCCAGTATGAACAGGAGGAATGATTACAGTGAGGAAAACCTCTTTCCCTGTTTATATGGACACCTAACTGTCGACTTGAAAATTGTGAAGCTATCCTTTAAGGAGAGAGACATATACACACACCATAGATGTATAATAAAGAAGGAGACAAACACACACACACTGACAAACTGTTAATTTCATGGGTGAAATGCTAATTCACACTGTTTTTTAAACAATTAAGTCCATCATCCTAATTTAACTTAGATTGTCTTGAAGTAATTTACTTTCTTCATACATTCATAAATGCAGTACTTTATAGCACTACATTTATTTCTATGTGTATCTCTCCCCAAATAATGACTATGTGAACTCAGTTTGGGGTGTGTTAAACCTTTGCTATACCCCTTAGAAGCAGATATTACGTACCCATATAGGTTGATAAGTATCTGTCTTGTAATGTGAAGAATGATTATGCAGGATGTAGTAGCAACAAGACTTGGATTAATGCAGATTGTATGAAAAAAATATCAATACCTCACCTTTTGCTGACTCTAAATGCACTACTTTATGGACACTTCTTTATTGGGAAAACAAAAATCTCAGAAAATGAGAACTTACAGTAAGTTCTCTAAAAAAAGATAGAATAGTTCCCTAAAACACTTGTTTGGAAAAATTAGTAATACATATGACATATAAAGTGCTTAAGTAGACCAAAGAAGATCATCTCATTTCTGGTAACACGTAGAACTTTTTTTATTACTCAGTCAGGACTACATAAATAAAGATAAATAAATAAAGATTCCCATACTGGTTTTATTGTAGTTTTTATACGAGACTGACCAAAGCTGATGAACCGCATTTTAAACTGTAGATATGACTCCCCCCAGTGCAGAAAAGTGGTTATGACAGCAAAGTACAACATAAAGCATCACACATGAAACTGGAATATTAAAAACAAACAAAAAATACTCTTTGTATCCACTTTGTTTCTTTGTATGAGGAGAATTAACCATGAATTAAGTTCCATTTCTCTTGGACAATTATTCCACATCTATCAAATTCATGTATTTTCATATATTTAGTTTGTGGCATAGAGATAAAATGTTGCTTTGCATCCATCAAAGGAGTCAGCATGACAGGCCATTTTCAGTAATTCCTTGTGATGTTAAATAATGAAGAAACAAGAGACAGAAATCAAATCAACTGCTAAAACATTTTTGTACTGCTTAATGTTTAAGTCACATTTGGCTCGGCAAGATAAGGAAATTGGACTCGTATTTAAAACACTGATACAGGAGAATCTGAGACTCACTCACTGTTCAGACTGTGATCATACTGTTACACACAGTGCATACAGTTATATAGTTTTACAACTTTTTAGTGTAATTAGAAATTTCCAGACAGTTTAACTGTTGAACACTCTTTAATGTCAAAGCTGTAACTACCAAAGATGCCTTGACTATGTTAAAGCAGGTGAATACTTCTGCAATAAATTTTACATTTGCACTTAATTTAGGTCAATTTGCAGTGATTTGTCTTCCTTTTGGTATTAAAGTCATTCAGGAAGGCCACTCTCTATAGGCCCTCAATAAAACACACAGAGATGAAGAATTTGGCCAAGTGTGTCAGAAAAGATACACAGTACTGTAAGGCAGTGTGTTGTGGATCAAGTTCAGTTGTATGATAAAGTGATATCAAACTGTAAATTCAAGGTACTGTGATACTCTGATCATACTTTTACTTTTTTGCTTGGTTCTAAACAATCAGTAACTTTGAGTAAATTGAAATCATCTCAGATGTGTTGTTGCTAAAGGTTGTTATAGGTTCAAGTATCTGGTTTTCACTGATGTTTGGCTTTTAACATCCAAAATACAAACAGGATTGAAAATTAATTTTACTGTGTTCAAGTGGATGACAGTGTGTATGCAGAATTTTTAAAAAATCATTCACAGTTGGATATCCAACACATTTGTCTATAAGACTTTCTGGAGTGGTAGACCTTTGTATCAACTGTAACCTCCTGAGTTGGGGTCTGACGCTCACATCAAATACTAGATTATCATCTGATAAATCCTTCTTCCTATTTCAGAGCAGTTGATGTTTCAGGAATTTGGAAAAGTCCTCACTGTCACATGATGTCACAATGTTGTAATCAATGTATCGAGATAAATCATAACAGACTTTACACATTCATAAAGTTTACATTTATTTAAATAATTATATTTTATGCTTTTCTGACACTTTTTTTCAACAATGCAATGAGGGAATGCACAACTGCATGTAAGGTTATTATCACATTAGTTTGGTTATCTGTTTACAGTTCCAATGCTGCAACTTGCATAAACTTACTGCTCTAAAGCCAGTGATGACAGAGTAATACTCTGTGCCCACATGTTTAATCCACACTATATACACAAGGACATCAATCAAACATCCGATATGATCCCAACGTAAAATGTAACAGGACACCCAGAAAAACACATTGCACAGTGGTCTTCAGACATTTAAATGCAGCCTTCATAGAGAATTCAGGAGGTCCAGGTTGGTAAAACAATCATCTTTAAAGCTGCAGAATCTGTAGGAGGTCTGTGGCATTTTACAGAGTAGAGGTACAACATCATCTGAGTCCAGACTTGGCGTCTGATGCTTTCAGACTTCTCTTCCAAACTGGAGGGATCTGTATCACAAACAGGAGAAATGACACTTAAGAACTGATTTTTAACAATTCATTCCACTGGTATTAGCAAACATAATTAAGTTTAGCAATTTACATCAGCAATTTGGGGTGAGATGCACATGTAGAGATTGAAAATTGTAATATATTTTAAATATATGTTTTGGGGCATTTTTTGCCTTTATTGGACAATTGATGGTAGATAAATGGATAAGAAACAAGGGAAGAGAAAGCGTCATGACATGCAATGCAGGTCCCCAACTGGAATTGAAGTAGGGACATTGCAGACATTATGTGGCGTGTGCTGTAAACATTCGACTACTAAGGCACTCCGAGATTGAAGACTTTTATGCATCATATGACGTGCCATAGCGACATATTCTACACATGGAACTGTACAGGAATACACTATTATATAAAGCATCTAATGAAAAACAAAAAATGGTGAGAGGTCAGTGTGTATTTGTGTGTGTGTGTGTGTGTGTGTGTGTGTTTGCGTGTGTGCATTACTAGTGGGGGCACTGAAGGCTCTAGATGTCGCCCAAGAAATGACAGCAGTCGTCTCCATATCAGCCCGCTGCCCAAGAACATGAAGCCTGTTATCAGCCAGAAAATACGAGCGTCCTGGTAAAAAACACAAACAGGAAAACACATTAACAAATGTGGGTAAAAACATACAAAAGTACAGTATGCACTTATGTGCTCAAAATAAATAGATACACATTAGACAACCAAACATGGGAAAAACATACAGACTCAGAGACAACGCTGCAGATACAAGGAAAGTCTAAAAAAATCAAGATGTGTGCAAACAAGTCTGCACATCCACAAACAAACTGTAATGGCTAAACCCATGTAAACTAAGTTAAAAGTAACAACTTTGAAATTCACCTTATCTACCAACAATTTTATTTGAAATCTATTACTCTTTTATGTAAAATCGAAAAAATAATGATCAATGCCTGATTCCACAGGTTGTACATTTTATCAGACTAACGGTCCAAAACACAAAGACTTACACTAACATAATATTAAGACAAGCAAGAAAAACCTTGTATCTGCAAAGTTGTAAACTATAAAACTCAAGATGTGATATCATTCTTCAGCAGGAAGGGCAGCTGTCTAACCTCTTCAAAGGACGACTCCAAATTCATTCCAAAGGCCACCCCTATCAGACCAAATAAGGAGAGGGAGAAGGTTCCCATCGTCAGCTGCAGACTCAGGCGCATCATCACGTTACGATGGCTACAATAAAACAGACAAGTCATTTAATTTCAACAGCTTAACCATCTTCTCTAAATCTTTTGCAGATTCAGAGTGAGTAAGACATGTTTTAAATATATTTTTTTTTTTACAACAAATACAAACATTGTAGGTTCCAATATTATCAAAGCAGTTTTAAACTAAATCCGATAAATGGTCAGAAAACATACAAAAGATGGCAATTTTTATGAATAGAAATTTTGAACTGTCCAAATGTTCTACAACCAATGCAACTGTGTTAATTTAATATAACTGAATGTTCAATTTGAAATGACAGCTCTTCTTTGGCTGAATAATCATGTTGTTGTGAATTTGTCCGTATCCAAATAATGTGTTTGTGTGCGTGTACCTGTCCAGATTGATAAAGATGACACTCTCAGAGTCGTCTATCAGTCCTTTCAGCTCTCTGGCCTTGTTCCCCAGCTCCTCAGCCTGTATGAAGCAGTCGCAGTATGAACACTCAGAACACAGTCAACAGCTCACTGACTGTGCATTATATGTAGAAGACTTTCAACATTGTGTTTCAGTGATTTTGATACTAAACAAACAAAACTAGAGGGGCAAGTTGACAGTTCCAACAGCACAATACATGTGCAAGTAAGTACCAGACTATTCAGTTGGTTGCAATCTGCAACCTCACCACTAGATGCCACTAAATCCTACATACTGCACCTTTAAAGCTGATCTCTGGGATTTTTAGAAAAGTAGCATTACCTGCATATAGCAATTCTCCAATAACAGTTCCATCTCTTCAGCGTGGTCAATACCCAAACTGCTCTCCTCACTAGAAAGACGGACAGACATATTTACATGCACATAAAAATATGAATGCTTCGTTTGCAACGTTTTTTCTATTTTGCCTACGAGTTGACATCAGATCGTTGCGGATCCCTGCATGGTTTTTCCATGTGTTATATGCGTTGCCCACTCTCACTTTGCGGATTGGATTTCAGCTCGAATATGTATGGATGTATTTGAGAAGTGGACATTTCGAGTAAAGAATGAGAAAAAGTAGTGAAATCCTACTACTATAGTTTGTTTCATTGTTTGTTTATGTGGCCTCCTGAGTGGTGGGAAGTCTGCCGTGACGTAGCTTCCAGAAGATAACCAATCAGAACAGAGTGGGCCCATTGTGAGGGGGGCCTTAAAGAGACAGGAGCTAAAATGGCCTGTTGCAGACAGAGGCTGAACTGAGGGGCTGCATAAAGAACCAGTATAAGATATATATGGAGGTTTTTGAACTGTAAATAATGCAAAGACATTCCAGTAGCACCATGTATTAAAAATGTAGACCTGGAAATGTGCATAATATGTCCCTTTTAGTTTTATTTTTAGTTGATTTCGATAACATATAGAAACTTCCCAATTCACACAGAATAAGGCATCATAACTCTTAACACAACTTTTTTTTGTCCCTGTTGAAGAAAGGTACATAATCTGTTCATGTAGTATGACAGATCTGGACCACTTACTACTACAGCTTCACAACAGATCTGCTGGTATAATTGTTCTCACTCAATTCCGGAAACAGCCCAGTCATCAACTCTCTCCTCGTCATCATCTGACCGCGTGGCCTAATGGATAAGGCGTCTGACTTCGGATCAGAAGATTGAGGGTTCGAGTCCCTTCGTGGTCGCACTTTAACACATTTCTTCTATTGTGTCGAAAGTTTGTCTGAGACCCTGTTTACACTTGGCATTAACTTGCGTCTTGGGTAATCCGATCACAAGTGGACAGTTCTAAGTACGTGTGTTTACATCTGGTATTAACATGCATCTCCATATGCGTGTTGAGTGAGCCCCTAAGATCGGATATCACTGCCCCGCTCTATTTGCAGATAAACGCGTATAACATTTCCGTTTGCAAAGACCAGATTCGTTCGTTTTAACCGGCTGTGTTCAACTTGTTTGATAATAGAATAAAAAAAATATACGATACATTGTGTGCCCCCAAACGAAAATAAAATGCACGTCCTATTGATTTGCTCTAGCGCCGCGTCGGAAAAAAAAAACATATATAAGAAATATAGAATTATATGCAGCGATCTCCCTACATCTGCGTCTCTCCATTGAGAGACACTGTGCGCATTTACGCAGGAGGCACAGTAGCGTAACTTCATTGATTATTTATATCTCCGACACGCCGACAGGATCGGTCAGGATCTAATATTAATTAATGTTCCGCTTTCGACACATCGAAAAGTCCAGGTTCATACTGTTTCGAGTAGAGCAGCAAAACTAAAAACTGCAGTTATCAACTTGACAAGACAGGAAATTATCCAGCGACTTTTAACTTCTGAAATATTTTTTTAGACGGACAAGCGAAAAACTGAAAACGGGTTAGGGGAACGGGGGAAACAGGAGAGAACGGGAGGTGGATTACATTGCATAGCCTATATAACAAATGAAACATAAATATTTTTTATTTGGTATATACACAATGCTCTATGGTCATTTACCTATTTACCTAAAAGAAGGGTTACCACTTCCATACTTTTCTTTTTCCTTTCTATTTGCAGGATCTGTGGGACCCCAAACAATTAGGAGGAATCAAAGTCAATCTCAACAAAACAAGAGTTAGGTTAACCTGAATCCAGTTGTATCCCTGTATCCTAACCCCAACCAGTCGTTTCTGAGATTTGATTTAAATTTGAATGGAAACCTCTACCACTTATCTCTGCAATGCCTAACCCTTCCCCCAACCAATGGAGACAAAAGAACAGAAAACCACAACAAAGGAAAAGGAGACACTATTTAAAGGGGACACGGACTTCGACACCTTGGGGATCATATATTATACTGTAACCACTGACTGGGACTTTAAATGAGCATTCGAGAGAACTGCTTTTGGCATTCATGTATGTATATGTGAGTGCATGTGTAACATACAAAACTCTTGGGTCTGTCCACTTGGTAAGACAGAGTTCTTCAATGATCTCGTCCTCATCCAAAATCTTCAGCAAGGAATCCTTAAAAACTTTAATGTCCGTCTCCAACTCTGATAAACTGTCAGAGGGACAAGAGACAAGAGGAAGACTAAGAGGGACAGACAAAACAAAATGTTTGAACATGTAAATGTCCAGAGGTGTAACAGTGTGTGGAAAATTAATTAATTAAATTTAACTTCATAGTTATTAGATCCGAGGATGACAAACCATGTTGAAGAACAGCTAAGTTGATGGAAAAAGATAACCATGGAGATGTTATCCTGACAAATGTTATGGTTGAGGAGAAAACATACATGAAAACAGTAACAATCAGTGAATTGAGCTTTGAGGTATGCCACATATGATTACTGTCATATTATAATATTAATTATCAAAGATGAGAAATTATTTTTAATGAATGATACAATGAAAACCAGTCGAGTCTCAGAGATATTGACCCAGTTGCTCAAATACATAATTTACAAGTGGATAACAGTCCTGATGCCAACTACCCTCATTCATAAAAGCTTTTCTAACAAACTCATTCCCACTATATGTCATTGTATAATATGGTTGTGTGTGTTACCTCTTGCTGTTCTGCAGCAGTATATGTAGTTTACTTCTATCAGCAGAAAGGATTTTAGGATCCACTAGAGATTCCAATATGTCCAATATTACTGGTTCAACTTCATTCAGCTTGGCTTGTAGAGTGTTTACCTATTGACACACATATACGTAAACAGATGCTTTACCATGTCTTGATCCCATCTTACAGGCTGGTTTTACGTGGGTTAGAACATGAACATGCTTAAATAAACATATACACAGTGTTTTTTCTAATCTGTTTCACCTTGTGCTGCAGTATGGCCTCCAGTGCTCTAAACTCAAAGGGCAGCGAGTGTGTCTGCGATGTCAGCTGTGGGGGAAGCTCCAGGACCAACCAACGCTCTAATCCCAGACCACGGAAATCCAACACCAAAAGGCACTGGGTGGTCACAATGGCTTTCAAAGACTGCGCAGAGATGGAGGGATGAGTGGGGAGAGAAGCTGCTTTACAAAACACTGAAACATGTAGTCAGATTTATATACATCTTCATTCAAGTTTTCAGGCGATTTGTCAAAAACTGCATGTGTGATGGAGGGTGGAGAACCTGTGTAAAAGTGACTCAAAGTATGAAATTACCTTAATTTCTTTAGCAGTTGATGCATTGCTTTTATAAATAGGTTCATTTGCCTGACATCGCATGTGTTAATGTGAACGTGTCAGTGTGGCTGTGCATGTCCGGTTACTTTTGAAAGACTGCAGGCACAACAGTTGACTCTGATCTGTAAATATTTGAGGTGACAGACCTCATCAATGAAAAAGTCTGGTTGCGAAATAGAGAAAGCTGTTTCGCTAGAAGTACACTGCTATATTTATTTTCTAAACCAAGAGTTCAATATTCAAAATAGCTGCACCAATCAGGAGCTTGTCGGCATGTCACAGTCTATAGAGGTAGATTGCCTCAAGCAGCAGCTACAACACAGGAAGCTTTCAGTACCTCAGGTAATGTAGCAGCGCTGTACTGTATTTGTGTTTGACCTGTTTTAGTTTATTTGGCATATTATTTATGGCAGAACCAGAGAGACATGAAGCTGTCAAACTACACAAGTACTTTAACAGGAATAGTAACGGTTAATGGTTGTCGTCCCCCCCCCAATTTCAGACAGAAACATAACTCTCATAGCTTTTATACTTCAGAAAATAGATATTAGTATATTTTATAGTATAATTTCTAGCTTTCTAGTTCTTTTTTCTAATATTTCTCTATGTCTCTATATTGGAAAAATGGTGTAAATAAGTCCAGGATTTAATCAGTCTATCCCTAATAAAGTGTGATATGTTGTATGTTAGATATATCAGAATGTTGTCATTGTGCCTGTTTATCATATTGAACTGTATTTTTTTTTAAAAATTAAAACTGATAATTGACTAAGTTGCTAATTGTTAATGCTTTACTGTAACTGCAGGATGGCTGTGAAGCTGCTCTGTCTCTGCCTGCTGCTGGCTCTATTGTTTCCCAGCTGGGCTAAAAAACAAACATGTCTCACATCTGCCTCCAACTGCAATGAGTGCATCCAGTCTGGCCCGGAGTGCGCTTGGTGCACTGCCCCTCATACTAACACTCCCTGTCATACTTTGAGAGGGCTGCAGAGAGCAGGCTGTCCTAAAAGTCACATATACAACCCTCAGGGCAGGGTGCAAGTTGTCAGGAATGACAGCAGGTAAGTGTCCTAGTTTAAAGATATCTCTTTTCTTCTTCTTCTCAAACCTTTACTGGGATTTGCTTGAAATTGTACAAGACTACAGTCACCTCTAAGATATTCTTTTTCTTTCCAATCATTATTGAACATCTGCAGCACCGAGCAAGCAGACGCCCAGGCTCTGCTCCTCCAGCCCCAGGAGTTGTCCCTCCGTTTGAGGCCAGGTGTGAGCCAGTCTTTCCCTCTAACTATCACTATGCCTACAGACCAGCCAATCACAGACATGACCATGGACACCAGCCCTGTGCCCGCAGGACTCAATATCACATTTGGCAGCATCATGAAAGGAAACCCCCTTGTCATACAGGTCAGAAAAGACTGAAAGAAACATTAGGAACAATTTCCTCATATGGAGAGTAGATTATTTCTTGTCATTTGTACTTATAAACTACAGATAATATTCATAATAATAAATCCTTGTTGCTCAAGGTGAAGGTGGAGGCTGCCCAGTGTCCCAGTGAGAGTGATGACTCAAACCAGAACAGGACTGGGCCCTGGTCTGTCCACATCACACCCAAAGGCTTTTCACAAAGTGTGAAGTTAGAGATATTTTTGGAGTGTGAGTACGACTGCACAACTTGGCTAGAGTGAACATACAGTCAAACATATTAGTATTACAGTAGCCCCAAAATTTGGAAATGTTTGATGTTCCTTTATAGTGTCACAAATGCCTCACTCAAAATATGTATCAAACATTGAGATGTTCTTTTTAAACTTATTTTCCTCAGGTCAGTGTGACTGCATGAGAAACTGTGAGGAAAACAGCCCTGCCTGCTTTGGCCGTGGGACTCTGGTGTGTGGCCAGTGTGATTACACTACACAACACTGCCGGGGGGAACTTGATTCTTTTTCTTCACCAGATGATGACCGCTGTCGCTCAGGCCCGAACGCCCCGGTATGCAGCGGTAAAGGGAAGTGCGTGGAGGACTTCTGTGAATGTGACAAGCGGGTAAACCCGAAAGAAAGATACAGCGGACAATACTGCGAGTGCAGCAACTTTGACTGTCCGTACCACAACAACAGGTATAATATGTGAAGATTAGTAAGCATCACTCGGAGCTCTATCTCCATTACAAAGTCTTCAATATCTACATCTTGTTACTTTTAATTATACTCAATTACAGAGATGGATTTATATTAAAACGATTACAATTTTTATCTAACAGAATATGTGGAGGCCACGGGAGCTGTGAGTGTGGACAGTGCATTTGTGATGACGACTGGACACATGATGACTGCAGCTGCTCCATGGAAACTGCTTCCTGTATGGCAACAAACCAGCAGCTGTGTAACGGGAGAGGGATGTGTCAGTGCGGAAAATGTCGGTGTGAACCGCCATACACAGGCCCCACCTGCGAGTTCTGCCCCTCTTGTGTGGGTGTATGTCATCTGCACGCAGAGTGCGTGGAGTGTCTGGCGTTTGGGACAGGAGCGAAGAAGAACAGGTAAGAACTGGTTGCTTTTAATACAGAGTGCTGTGATCATAGGAAATAACACTAGAGACTGATGCGATCTGCAGATAAAATAAGTGAAATGATTCATTCTGAAGTTCTTTTGACGACATGCTCACGGACATCATTTACCTCCCAACTCTTTACATTACATACATGTACTTTCTTGCAAAACCCACTATAAATGTATCGTACTATAATATATATAATGTTAATGTGTAGAATATTAGCACTACAAGAAATTAAAAATACAGAAACACATTGAATTGTAGAATCTATTTAGTTTTATTAAGTAGAATTTATCTATTTACTTAATGTTTATTTGTCAAAAGACACATACTGTACTTAGCATGAACCAATGCTAATGTTTTAAGCTATTTTTTTTTCCAATACCTATCCCTTGAATTCTGAAATAATAAAGCACAGACCATTTGTCAGAATAGAAGAGGAAAAAAAGGAAAAACCTACTTTAGATTTGGAAATTGCCTCAGTTTGTCAAGTTTGGCAGCAATAACATCTCCTCTATCTTTAATGATATTACCAAAACGTCATTTTGAATCTGTCCTCTTGTCATCAGGTGTGAGACAGAGTGCAGCCACCTCACCGTGACAATGGTGGAGACCAGAGATGATATGCCTGAACCAGGAGAAACAACTGTACACTGTAAAATGATGAGCCGCGAGGACTCCTGCTTCATGAACTACTCCTTCTCCCAAACGCCCTCTGGAGGACAGTCGACTGTGGTGCAGGCTAAGGATTGTTCTCCTGCACTATGGCAGTGATCCACCAGGGGATTTCTGCTTTGAATTTTTAAGTTCCCTGAACATTTAGTTCAAATGTTTTTATTCTGAATCCCTAAACTGCCTTATTCATTTGAATTATTGTCAGAAATAGGTAAAAAAAATTACAACCTTGAAAACACTGTGATGATACACTGTTATTAAACTTCAGGCTACATGCGCTTCAAGTTTTCTTTATTTTACTGCTCTACATCATCCTCTTGGTAGCATTATGTCTCTACAGGCTACTGTAGTCTTGAATCCAACACTGAATGAATGTCTCTGATTTAAGATACAACAGTAAAGAATTGTCATTGATCGGCTTAAACTTATGATCACAGAATGATTCCTAATCAACAGCTAGATCAAAGGTGATTTAGATTTGGTTGAGAGCAGAAATCAATCACTTAGCATGCTTATATGAGAGAGAGGGAGCATACCTCCATTCGTATAATGATGCAGTTGTTTCGAGCGGTGAGGCTGGTACTGTGCTGAAAGCGAAGGTCTCTGGCCTGAAGACTTAACTCCTGGCAAAGCTCTGTTTTCCTCTTCTCTGTAAGAGAACAAAGAAATAAGAGGAGCAGAGGCAGACGATTATAATATACACTAAAGTGAATATGTTTCTATTTCATATATTTTTGACTTGATATAGGACAAGACATTACAACAAAAGCAGATGTTATATCTACTGCTTTCAGGAAAACAAACATAACAGAGCGAGGCAGCTAACACTGTCACATTTGGATTGTCACATCACAGGTCAACAGCTACAAGTAACACTGTGACAGTGTGTGTCCAACTGTGCAGGGCTAAGATTCAAAAATGTGCTTGGGGAATATACTGAAGGTAATACCTACACTCTGGTGAGAGTTGTCACATCACAGGACAAGAGAAATAACCAATCATCAGTCTCAAAGACAATCCTGATTTTGCTCATTACTACACACAGAGACAACTTAACAGCTCAAATCAAACAAATAAAAGACAGATTATCAATAGGTCTTATCAGTTCTTATCAACAGATTGATAAGATTTATTTTACAGCACTTACCAAATGATGTCACATTTCCCTCCTGGTCAAACTTCATCTGTGAAATAATATTACAAGATTACTTCACACAGGTGTTCACAACTGTTCAATACAGTTTTGCTGTATTTAAATGTATATAATGTATGACAGTACACTGGTAGGTGTTTGAGTTAAATGCAGCTGATAACTTGTAAATGCTGTGAAATCAGAAATCTTTTCATTAAATACATCTTTCTTAGATCTAATATTTTAAAGCAGATTTTGTGATACATTGTCTGTCTAAAAAAAAAGATCTCTGTCCCTGCCCAGCCAGGCCTTGGGAGTAGGATGGTCCTGAATATAAAGCATCAACTAGTGGTCAGTCGCTAATGAAATGTTTTTGGCCAACTGCCCTCAGAACATCTCTTACCACAACAAACGTTGGGACCACACTGGAAAGAGGAGCTTCTGTCATTCTGTGACGGATTAAGGACACTGTTCAAAAAAAAGACAAAGTTTAGCCACAGGTAAGGATTTCTGTTCACAGGCAAGGCTGAACATGGAAAATTGTTCAGTTTTAAACACTGCAAAAATGTTCATTCTTAAATATGAATATACTGTGCATTACAATTGTCAGGACCATACCACAGTTACTTTCCAATCCATCATTTTAGCATTTAGCAACATTTTTTGTGGATTTTCATGAATCTTTGCCGTGCTTTGTGTACTTACTGCCCCATTTCAATGTGCCAAAAGTATTTGGGCAAATCAACATCTGAACTAGAGTTGCTACAAAAAATGGCAAATTAAATTTTATGTATAAAAAACAATCCAGCAGTGAAATACCAGACACATATCTAATATGTAAAATTAGATAATTTATCACTCTGTTTAGCGTCTTTGCATTTCAATATATTTCAATCAGGGTTGAGCTTTCATACAGTTTCATTATATGTGCATAACATGAAGAAGTAAGCAACACATGGTTACATGGCACGTATCACCTATTTATCACCTATTTAACTTGACTGGAATAATATGTAGACTGGAGCCAGACTGAATTTTTAAGGCTAATACTGATGTGAAAGACAATAAAGCATGATCACTATACATAATTGATTTGCCTCTCTTTACATACATAAATTACATCAAGACACATGTTTGGTTATTATATTATAATAATATTACATATCAGTTGTTAGACAGGTGAGGAATAAACTTTTCAGTGCTATCTGGTGGACAAACTATGTAATGAAGGAGTTGTTACTAAATTATACCTCCAAACATATTGGTATTTCTGTTCATTTCATTTCTGTGATTTCATGTTATCTATCCACAGACAAAAACGCTGATACAAATATACATGTGATAAACTGATATGAATAGATAATACTGGCCTGCTGATTTACCAGACAGGCTCTGATGTAGACAGGTATTGAAATATGAAGATTAGAGCTGCAACAATTTGACGATTAATCGATTAGTTGCCAACTATTACATTAATCTGCACATATTTTGATAACCGATAAATCATTTTGATACATTTTTTAAAGAAAAAAATGTCCAAATTCTCTGATTCCAGCTTCTTAAATGTGAATATTTGCTGGTTTCTTTAGTCTTCTATGACAGTAAACTGAATGTCTTTTGGTTGTGGACAAAACAAGATATTTGAGGAAGTCATATTGGGATTTGGGAAACATTTTTCACCATTTTTTGACATTTTATGGACCAAACAGCCAATCGACTTAATAGAGAAATAATCAACAGATTAATTAAGATACAAGACTGTCAAAACTGTAAAATGTAAAAGCAGCAGGATTGTGTTTTTCAAACCACCAGTTCACCTCCTTTTGTACATTACAACATTGTAACAGCTCTATATATTTTTATTGTAGATGTCTATTTGATATTGCTTATAATTACTTCATATTGTGTATATTTGATTGTTATGCACCACCTTGCACGTGCAAACCTAGTTGGCAGTAAACCTGTTTCTGATCCTGGTAAGTAACCATCTCTCATTCTTACCGGGCAACGTTGCACCTGCTTGCAGCAAGTTCTTCTTCCTCGTCGGAGTAGACTGAGATCTTCTGAGCTGACATCTTGACTCAGGCAGTGTTTGACTGCAGTGTAGTGAGTTTGAAACAACATGACTGTAGCTCCTGCTGTTCAGTCCCAGCTTTCTCTGTCCAAGTGGTACAGTGTACTTCAGAGGGTAGAGCACTGTACGAGCACTGCAAAGGATAAGGGTTCGATACCCATCCACAGTTGAGGAGAAAGGACCAACAGAGCTAAAGTTCCCACTAAATGGCAGATACATCCTTGAGCAGTTCATGCATCCAGACAGCAGCACCCTGTGTAGTTTCATCTTTTCACACAGGTTGTCACTCAGCTTCTGAAGGGCTGATATTCACCACAGGACAGGAAGGCAAGCGTCAGCCTCCATAAGAAATGAAAGTTGACTGTCTAAAATACTTGAGTCATCTCGTTTAGGGTGATTCAATACCCTCCAGTTGTTTGTCAGGGTTGTTTGTAGAGGGGACAGTCCAGATCCACAGGAACAACAGGAATACAGTCGGAGGTAGCAGTTACAATACGAGCAAATATTGATTATAGCCAATAATGCCAGCGTCAGTCGACCACTGCTATCTCACTATCTGTTATGCAGCTCTGTTTGTTATGCTAGTTATCTTAGCTGCTAGTATCAGGGTTAATTATAGTTTATCCATTTAAAGTTAACTGTGACAGTAAACGAAGACACAAGAAAAACAATTCAGTTACCTGCCGGCAACTACAGGCTGTCCTGAATCAGCAAAGAGCTGCGTTGTTTGTTTTAGTCCGACACACTACTTATTATAGCATGATGGAGAAAAGTAGCATTCATGAGGAGGACAGAGCATGAAGAGCACTGCCCATCATGCACCGCGGTGACGACTGCCAAAGATCGTCTCTAGAAAAGTAAATCACTCGGGCTGCATGTGTTGACATCAGGTTCAGGTTCTTCTTCCTTTTTTATGTTTAATGGCGGCAAAACAGCTTTTAGGCGCATTACCGCCGCCTTCTGGATGGGAGTGAGGACCAGAACAGGTATTTTATTATTGCATTAAATTCTCCTATTAAGTCCTGTATTTTCTAAAAAATCTGAAAATAGCCCTGTACTCTACATCACCTGAACTCCATCTGCAACATTTCTCTAAACCTTTGAAGTGTGTATATATATATATATATATAATTTAATGCATCGTTTAGACGGGGGCAACCAAACCTCATCCTTGATAAAATATTCTCCCCATTTCTATCTCTATTACTTCCTTTCATTTAATAGAGGAAGAGTGCTGTAATAGTATCAGCCTTCATTTCCTCTCTCCCACCCTTCTTGACATTTCTTTTTCATTTCTAATTTGATTATAGGCCACTTTAAACCTTTAACTACTTTAAATTTAACTTCTTTATTATATTTTACTACCATACTTATTTCTCTTTTTCTTGTTGCCCTTTACTGTTTGTTATTGATGCTCCTTTTGCCAGTTCTTTATATTTTGTTATAGTCCAGTATCAGTTTCAGGATTATTAGCTATTGGTTTCAAATTCTACAATTAATTCCATAATTATTAGGGAATAACAGACTGTGAAATGATACATTGCCATTTTATTTCCCAATATGAAGGTCTTAATGATGTTTCAAAGCCATCACCACGCTGCCAGGAAAACAGGCTGGTTCTGATGAAGAAATACGTGAATCCTTTCTTGATTTTCTTGCCCTAAAAGTAGCCTAGTTATATTTATTAGGAGTCTAAATTACTGCCTAAACCATACCCACACAAAAACACCCAACAAGTGACAAGTGACAAGCTCTGGATGTTGTTTTTCTGCTTAACAATATTTTGTGGCATATGAGTCAATGTGTGGGCCATATGTGCGTGGTTTCAGTTATAATGCGAGATTAGATTCACAAAAAAGGACACAGGATTGATAAAACACAGTGTGGGCGCGTAGATGTTGTCAGCATCAGCATCTCTCCGCTGGATGCAGATTACCGGAAGGATGCTGCGGCAGGGAGGAGGCGTGACGACTGGTGGGCTCCTCTCTTTTCTCTATTTTGTGCCTCCTCGTCTCCTCTCTCCTCCGTCCTCCTTTTAAAGGTTCCTTGCTCGTGACCTGGGACTCGATCTCAGCGCGTCATGTTTAAGGAGGTCTCAATTCATAAAATGCATCAGGAGGAGAGAGGAGTGAGGAGAGAGGAGGCTTGCCGGAGGAGCTATGAGCGAGGATGCACAGGTGTATCCTTTGCGGAAGTCTTTTGTACGGCACCTGTGACGTATAAAAGGGGCGTGAGACACAGCTGGAATATACAAACCATTTGTACTTGTGCTTCACACAATAAAAAATATAAAGGTCATTCTTGTCATATTATACCACGTTGTGATTTGAATTAAAAGTAAATATATAAGTGGCCATGAACACTGTTATTCTCATCTGTCAGAGATCATAAAATACAGCGGTAGGCTGTAACAAAACAATGGACAGTTGATGCAGCTCTGCCGCATGTTATATTTGATTGCAAGGATGTCTCATTTTATTAAATGCCTGTTGCCTCGACTCCTCTCTCCTCATGTCTCTTCCTCGCCTCCTCCGCTCGCATCTTAGGTGGGAGGGACTAAGACGCGAGGAGAGGAGGTGAGGAAAGGAATCGAGGATGTACAAAATTGAGAAATGAGAAGAGGGGGGCTTGAGTCTCTCCTGCATCCACGGTGGGAGGGACTAAGACGCAAGGAAAAAACGCAAGTGAGGAAAACGTGGATGCAGTTTAAGAGACCTGGGATGCACCCTATGTGTCGACGCTGTGTACTCGACCTCATCAAACCGCCCCGATCTTCAACCGAGACCGCGTCCATTTTTATATTGTTTGTTAGTCGTTGATATTCTCCAGCATCAGTAGATATATAAGCTGCCATGTTCCCATCGTGCTGCTCCAAGCCGGCGGACGGCAGCGCTAAGAGGAGCTCCATCGCTAAGCTGCTGCTCGGGGTGTTTGTGGTCTACATGCTCCACACTGCCTGGCTGCTGTACGGCTTCCTCAACACCAAACCCTGCGATGGAGGCAGAGGAGAGCACTGCATCAGCTCCTACCTGACAGCAAGACCCAGACTGCAGGTTAGCACAGGCCTGTCTTCCTTATTTCTATACTACTACTTTAGGCAAATAGACAAGACTTCCGTTCAAGACTGAACTGCATGGGCCTGAACATGAGCCTGAGGATAACTCAACACACTGCCTCTGCTTTTTCATCATGTTAGCTCAGCCTAAAATCCAGGGCACATGCAGTTCATACTCAGATCAAATGAAATGAGCTCTGTGCGACTTAATGTAAAAATAGAAAGACAGTATGTTTGTCTACGTTGAACCCCTGGGATGTTTTGGTGATTTACATGATGGAGAAAATATCCCCGCACAGATTTATTATTGTGGTGGTTTAGCTGTAGGATTGATTAATCCAGACTGTTCCAATCTGAGATTTGGTACAAAACTGCAGCATCATCACAATGATCTCTTTAAAGAAATCATTACTGATGTTCAGTAAGTTCAGCCCCAGTAAGTTTAGTTTGAGAGTCGTCAGTTCAGTCATCAAGATAACACAATATATTTGGAACATAGTCAGAACACAAGTCATTTCTCCATTACCGCAGTTGCATCTCATGTTGCTTTTTTTCAAAAAAAAATAGGGCAGACTGCTTTCAATCTCTTCTCTTCTTCTGCTTTATTTTATCCAGCTGAGCGTCTTCACCTGCCTCGTGCCAGACAACAGCCAGCTCAACCTCGCTGTAAAAATAGACTCGTTTGATCCACACTCTACGTTTGAGAGGTGGGTTTGACATGTTGATGTTATAACCGTGTTACACATTTTTATCAGTCAGTTCCTGCTCATTTCAACTACAAGAGTAACACTGTATAGGAAACACATTCATGGCATGAAATTCTTTTTTTACATAGTGGTAGCGACATGGTTGTTGTAATATAGAAATAAGTCATAGAAATAAATAGGACATCAAAAGTTTCTCCAGTCACTGTAGTGGCTGCAAACAGAAGATAAAGACCTTCGACTAGTGTTTGAAAGCAGGACTGTAAATCTCCTGTATTGTAGCTACAGAGTCAAAAGATATTTTATAACTTCTATTATAACACAGACTACATATTGGTGAGTATTAGTGAATATTTATTAAGAGCTAAAAAGATTATGTGTCCGTCTCTGTTTTCAAGGCTGGAAGTTTTAACATCTTGTCTCTCTCTGCTTTTTCTATCTTATAACCTGTCTTCTTCTCTTTCACTGTCTTTGTCCACAGGCGGGTGAACGTGTCTCTGCCAGAGGAGACTCAAGCGAATGGCACCCTGTATGCAGTCGTGTATGTTCACAAGGCCGGTGTTTCACCTTTAGAGGACAGCAGAGAGGTCCACTATGCAGCTCAGCTCACCATCTACATCACTCCCACACACAGAGAAGGGCAGAGAGACACGCAGAGGGTAACTCAATATCTGTCAAAGTGCTT
The DNA here is from genome assembly GCF_963924715.1 of Thunnus thynnus. Taxonomy (NCBI): domain Eukaryota; kingdom Metazoa; phylum Chordata; class Actinopteri; order Scombriformes; family Scombridae; genus Thunnus; species Thunnus thynnus. Next base: position 20,833,067 of record NC_089526.1, read on the forward strand.
CATATTTCAATCAGCGTGTTACCTTTGCAGTGCATTTTTACGTGTGCATAATCAAAACCACTTTGTCTCCTCGTTATTTGTGGCTCCATCAGAGGTCAAGCGCCCGATCAGAGAATCCCGTATCCCACTGGAGACCCCACCTGTCAATTAATATGATGTCAGAGGACTTCACCTTTAACAAGGCGGGACTTCCCAGTGATGTGCGGCGCTACATGAGGGTGTAAGTCACACGAAGCTTTTGGAGGTCAAAGGCATCGATCAGCCGCAGCTCTGCTGGCTTCTGCTTTATGAATGCTGCTTGTCATGATATTTAGTGCTGCAATGCTTGGAATAAAATACACTCTGTTGGCTGCATGTGAGAAAATCAAGTAGACTCAAACATTTTATTTATTATTTGAACATAGGAAATAAAATATGTTGCTGATTTTCTTTTGTAATATGAAAAACATTTATATAATGTACAGAAAAAGCTTTCGCAGCCACCAATCTTGAGGAAAACTTTGTTCGGAACTTTTTCTTCATCTTCATCTTCATCTTCATCTTCATCTTCATCTACTCTATCTGTATGCCCTGTATATACAGTATACACTGTATATATATATATGTGGCTCTCAACTGTTTCATCTTGTGAACCCTTGAAACAAAGAAATATTTATTTGCAGCCATTCGTCACATGTCAAAAATGTCAACAAGAGAAATTTTTCCCTCTCAGATTAAATTATTTATATCATTTTTAGAGGCCTGAGGTGATAAAATGCAGCAATTCTCAAGAAAAAAGTCAGACAAATAAAACATTTTATGTTGCGTAAATAGATTTTTTTCTGTTTTCCTGTGCTATTACTTATCTTACAACCCCTGAGATTTACCTTGTGACCCACTTGAGGTGTCCCAACCCCCAAGTTGGACACCACCATGATTACTGCTCTGTAGAAATGGATTGGAGGATTATCAATGCTAAAGCCAATCTGGATCAAAAGGAAAAAACAAAACAAAACACAGTCACATCTCTCAAAAAACTACTGTTAGCGTTACAGCTGAGGAAGCCATTTACATGCATGCGTGTTTGTCGATAATGTTTACTGCCCTCGCAGCTCCTCCTGTCTGTAAATAAGGAACCTGCCCCGAGCCGGCGTGTCTGTTTAAATTAAACTTCCTTCTTGTGTCTTCTTGTAGCTCTCAGGAAGGCAGACAGATGATGTACCTTCCTCTGCTGCTGGTTAACGAGCTCAGCTTCAGAGTCAGAGACCTCATGGTAAAATGCTTCTACACTCAAAGGCTGACACACATTTCGTACGACCATGTACATATACTGCTGTATTTTGAATTAAATAACAATTATCCATCTATCTATCTATCTATCTATCTATCTATCTATCTATCTATCTATCTATCTATCTATCTATTTATAGGAGATCAGCAGCAGCACCATCCAGCTCCCTCTGACTGTGTCCTATGAGGGAATCTCTTTAAGGAGATTCAGATTTTGGGTCCATCTACAGGATGTGGTTTATTCTCTGCGGCAGTTTGGTGAGTTAATGAGATAACAGATATCATGCGATATGAGGATTTGGTGAATTATTATTTTAAAGAACATTAAATGGGTTCAGGATGCGGTCTCCAGTCTGCAACATTTTGGTGTATTAAAAGGTTTTGTGGTAGTTTTGGGGACAAGAGATTGACTGTTTTTCATTTTTCTTTATTTGGATATAAACCTTCAGTTAATCAGGAGATTATGCTTCTGTTTTGTCTATCTAGGCTTCACAGAGGAAAACATAGATGAGATTAAAGAAACTCTGGTCGGCTCCAACCTTTACCTGTTAGTGCTGACTGCACTCATCACAGCTCTGCAAGTAAGACAATACAACACCACATATTTTAACATACAGTACACATTAGAAAGCATCTGATACATAATCCTAAGTATTGTGAATTAGTTTTTGAATCCCAGTGTGTAACACCAAGTAATACAGTGTGTCATGTGGGTAGAGCTGCAAGGATAGAAACTCAGTCGATAGAAAGTTAATCCGATTATTTTGATAATCGTTTTGAGTAGTTTTTTAAAAGAAAATGTCTCAGATTCCAGCTTCTCAAATGTAAATATTTTCAGGTTTATTTAGTCTTGATAGTAAACTATATATTCTTGGTTTGTGGACTGTTGGTCGGGACAATAGAAGACATTTGAGGACGTCACCTTGGGTTTAGGGATCGACATCTTTCACCATTTTTGACCACTAGAATTGAGAGAATTGATTGACAGATTCATCAATAGTGATAAATAATCCTACATCAGCCCTAGATGTAGGCACAATGGTGGTGTATTACAAATCATGGTTAGTATAATAAAGTTGAACAGAGTTGTCTGCGGTCTGCTGCAGCTCATCTGTGAATTCCTGGCTCTGAAAAATGACATCAGCTCATGGAGAAAAAAGAAGAGCATGGTGGGAATGTCCAGGAAGTCAGGTGAGAAACTGTCATATTCATCAAATGATACAAACTGAACCTCTTTTATTATGTACAAGTTCGTCATGTTCTTTCGTTTCTAGTTCTGTGGCGGAGTCTCAGTACTTTGCTGATTTTCCTCCATCTGCTCGAGGAGACGAGTCTTCTGGTGCTGCTTCCTGTCGGTCTAGGAGCATGCGTAGAGGTATTTATCAATGACAACGGAAATCAACAGATGAAGCTGGGGTCATTGATTGGTTTCACCTCACGATCTGTCATCTTGTAGGTATGGAAGCTGTTTAAAGTGTTTAAGATCCATGTGCAGTTGAAAAGCTCCAAGCTCCATGTAAGTATTTACCTATTTACGGTCAATGTAGCTTCAGACAAATGTGTTTAGACAGAAATGTGTGTTGCTTTTTCAAAGATCTATGACAATCTCTTCTGTCACTATGTGCAGGTAAACAAGCTGGATGAAGAAGAAAGAAAGACAGTGGAATATGACACACAGGTGCGAGTGTGTTTCTATCTGAATCCTCCACCTCTCTAACAGCTCTGATTTTTAAATTCTGCTCAAGGCTTTGTTTTATTTTAATATTTTGTCTGCGTTTTTTTTTTTTTTCCTCTCAAGGCGTCCAGATACTTGTCCTACTTGGTCTATCCTCTGTGTATGAGCGGAGCTATTTTCTCTCTGGCCTACTTACGTCAAAAGAGGTGAGCTCATCATCACTCAGTTCAGCTTTCTGCTTTGTCACGTGTATTTTGACTTAACCTTTACTGGTTTATATCCAGATAGCACTAAATTCTCCACCTGTACTGAAGTGTTTCAGGGAGTCAGATTCAAATCCCACCTGGATTTGTCTTGAATATTTTTAAGCTTTTTTAAACTTCACACTTTTATGTCTTTTCTCCTCTAGTGGAGAAAATCTACACTGACGAATAAGATATACATAAAACACTTAACTCAGGTAGGAAATATGCACCTCTAATTGTTCAGATATACTTTGTTAACAGTTACTACTCCTGGATGATCAACAGCCTGGTGACTGGTGAGTTGACTTGGATCCACTGACATTTGTACATATTTAACAAGGTAGTTTCTTACTTTAACACTTTTAATCAAGGTGATGCTTTCACTCCTATGTAATAATGTGCTATATTGGCACTATAACTCTCCTCCTCTCTTCTCTCAGGAGTATATGCCTTTGGCTTCCTGTCTATGGCCCCGCAGCTCTTCATCAACCACAAGGTCGGTCTTTAATAATGTATTACTTGCCAGATTATGTGATTATAGCGCTGAGAGAAAGGAAATAAACATGTCTGCCAAATACTGTGTTTCTCCACCCGTCTCTCTCTCTCTCAATCAGTTGAAGTCTGTGAGCCACCTGCAGGGGACAGTGTTGATGTACAGAGTGAGTGCCGTCATTTCTCTGCCTTATTCACAAACATGCAGCCAAGAGCAGCGTTCTGATTCTCCAACTCTTCTGAAACCTTTATTTTATAAAATGCTCTCACTCTTTGTTTTACTGTGAGTTTGCAGGACTTTTGCACAGTTATTAGATATTATTCAGAGAATGATCATCTATATTTAATAGTGACACTATTTGAGTTGATGAGTGTCATTATTGTATCCTCTACCTCTCTTTTCTCCAACCAGGGAGTAAACACCCTGATCTCAGATCTGTGCTCCTGCGCCTCCTTTTTCTCCTCCTCTGGATCCTTCTCGTCATCTCATCAACTCTCCTGCTTCAGAGACGAGCTCCTCTTCTTCCTCTACCTCTACCAGCGAAGGTAAGATTACAATATTTCAAACGCACACTCATGCAGAACATTTTGGTATTGTAGGGACTCCGGTGCCTCCGTGCTTGACTTGATGCATCTATTTTGCTAGTGGCACCTCTTGTCCTTTGACTCTTCCTTGCTGTTGCTGACAGCTGCTTTCTTTTCACCATCCACCTGAGTGATTTTTTTTCCTGAAATGACAGCAGCACAATCCTGTTTTCATCTCATTCCTCCACCAGGCGTTACGCCCCTAAGGCCAGAAGACGAGAGTCCGGGACCCACAGCAAGAAAGTAAAGACTCAGTGAGAAGAAGGCGGTTGAATGAATGCACAAACACACAAAAACTCATAAAAGAAGAAAGGTCCAAGGCACTCTTCTGGCAAGAAGTTTAAAAGCCTTTATTCAGATGGGTGACACACTGAAGAAGGCTCTATTTTAGCATGCACAGGTATTGTCTGTGTTTTTAAGAATTCCACCATGAAATAGCCATCTGAATAAAGGCTTTTACATTTTTTTTGCCAGGAGAATGCCCCGGACCCTTCTTCTTTTTTGAACTTTTGTGTTCCCTACCAAAGAGCACCGTCATCACACTTGTTTGAACTTCCGAGCACTCCGGACCTTTTCTTTCTGAACACAAAAACTCATCTTCGGAAAACAGCGAGGGAATAAATGAACCTCGAAGGAGTGAGACGGAGACTCAGACGGGACACTCGGCCACGTGTTGTTGCCGCAGCAGCTACAGACTGATCCGAGACGAGCTGCTCCGCTTCAGACGCCTCACCGCTGTACACTCACGGTGCTGCTGCTTTCTGCGAGGCATTGATGGAGCGTCACCCTTTACCGCTGCAGTGGTTGAACGTCGCTGTACATTTCACACTGGGATACCTTTCCAGAATTATATTGACAGCATCGTATGACCAGTCGTAATGTGTGTTTGCTTTATTCTCCTCCATATGCACTAGCAGAGGTGTTATTGAAAGTGTTTCCTGGTGAAATCGTGAGGGACGGAACCTTCAACTCCAAATACAGCTCAACCGTGTTGTTACTAGACTTAAACGTCATGGGTTAAGGTCATGACTGACTCGACTGTCCTAACTTCTTAAACACTGATTCTCCCTTTAAAATGTAATTTAACAACCTGCAAAATAATGTAATAATTTTTACATATTGTTTGAACAGATTTATACATACTGTAAAGAGTTTATTCTGTTTGTGCTTGTTCCATCATTTCACTGAAGCTAAACATTGCTTATACAGACTGAAATATCTTAATTAATGTCATGGCTTCACCTTTAATTAATTCATGTATTTTATACACAATTTCTCCAACTTCAGCGCAACATATCTGGTGCTTTTGGAAACCTTGTGATCCTTACTACAATCTTAAATAATGCTCTGAGGTTTGAACATCGTGTGGCTCAGTGACACAAGTTTTATAACGATGGACCGATCGCAGGTGGATCCTGCAGATAAGCCACACGGTCACACCGGACCAGCAGCATGAAGCACTTTTTTCTCTTCATGCAGTGAAGGTAGAGAGTAATCTTGTACATCTAAACTGTCATCAGATAAAGTTTTATTTGCGTTTTGTCATAATATCCACTATCATGTATTACATACTGGGTATTTCCGCTGTTAATGTACTATACATCTATTTAGAAAAGACTGAATCCAAGTTGCCAACAAGTATAAAAAGAGGCTACAGCACTCCAAACTAATTAACCGCTCGCAGCAAATATCCTGATGGCATGTGTTTCAAAAATATTCTCACTAGTGCATCACAAACTATGATAAAACTATGTTACCTGCAGACGTCATAATGCAGAGCTCTAAATCTCACATATCTCGCTGTTTATTGTGCTTAAGCTACGCTGATCTCTAATTTCTTCTCTTTTGCTGAATGAACTGCTTGAACTGGATGATAATTGAGAAATTGCAAATATTTTTAGAGATTATTTTGTTTTTCATTCTTTTAACAATGCATCCTGCTTGTTAACTTTTGATAATATGGAATGTAAATAAAAAAAACAAACAAACTGCCTTTAAGCTTTATTTAAATTTAAACAAATAAGCTACCGTGTATGAACTGATGTGCGTGTGTGTGTCGACACGTGCGATCAGGAGACAAATCAGCTCAGACAGCTGATCGACTGGTTTCTCTTCAGGAAGTGTAGCATGTTGCTCACATGCTTTGTGTGTGTGTGTGTGCTCTCTGCGTGTGTTCTGTTGTGTTCGCACTTCAGGAACAAGTAAATATCTTCGCGGTGTCCCTTTAATGTTCGGGTTTGGCCTCAGGGAAAGAATGTTAATTGACAGAAAATCCTAAAAAAAAAAAAAAAAAAAGTGTGAGTGCATGTGTGCTACAGCAGGTGTGTGTGCTGCTGGATTCCTCCGTTAACATTGAACAGATGTGATATGACAGATATGAGGATGACGTGGCAGCCTGCAGTCATTCTCAGAATATCTTCAATCTATACCTCTTTTTATATTCCAACATATTACCTGGATTTAAAAAAGGTAAATTATTGATCAGTCAGTGATGTTTAGGGTCATGTTAACCCTTGAGTGTCTTGTTTGCGTGTGTGTAGTAGAATTGAGTCAATTTTTATAGCAGGTGTGTTATATATTTTCTGTCCTATAATCCTATGTTTAAGTCTTTGTGGACAGTAATCCTCATTTACAGTACAGGTGACCACTGACACAAGCTTATACAAGTCCTCACTTAATTCTTGAGGATGTAAAATCCATAAATATTCAGCTTACTTGAATACTACAACATCATGATTTATGACATTTATTTGTTTGGCAAAGTGAACAATCCTTACTTGTTGTATTGAAAGGTTGTTTAGAGACAGAAATGGGAGTTGCCTCCTGACTAAAGAAAAGAAAGCCAACAACACTTAAGCTGCTTTTGTTTCACAGATATTTTGCTTCTGTTTATCTACTGTCAATCGCGCGGAGAACGCTGCTTTAACTTAGTGGCATCGTGCTCTGAGATTGACAGTAGATAAACAGAGGACAGTATCAGTGAAACCAAAGATCGAGGAATGTCCTAAACACACACACACACACACACGCTACATGTATGAGATGCCTTCAGTTTTATGCCATGATGGGTGGAACTGCTGTGATGAGCTGCTTCTGTAAAACAAAGAATAGAGACCACACACACACACACACACACACACATTGAGCCTGGCACATCGGGTGTGACAGCAGACAGTTCAGTTGGTAAACAGTCAGCAGCAGTGACCCTGTTACAGTATGAAGATGTTGCTCGGCCTCGTCCTCGTCTCCCTCCTCGTCTCTCCAGGTATGTGGGTCGACTTCAGGCCATTCTGATTTCTCACCCCGCAGGTCAAAAGGTCAGGGGGATTTTCTCACAGTTGAGCTCACTGCTGTTTTTTTTTTAATACGTGGGCAGGATAAAGATAAGTGGGACATCAGGGGCTTAGCCCAGAGGATGTAGTATTATTATGTGTAAATCTTGTGGGGGATCTAGGGCATTATTCTCAGTGACTGATGAATTGATGTGTTGAACAACGCATGAAGCTGCTGAAATTAAAATCCCCTAAAACATACTGGAAAAGTATGAAATCACTGCTTCCTTCCTGAAAAAGTCAGTCTGTCTCACCCTTGATCAAAGTTAAGAATGCTGATTTTTGGAAATAAATGTGAATTTGACAAAAGCTCAGTAGAACTGACTGTAAATGGTTAATGATCAGGTTTTTCTGATGGAAAATTTCTCCTCGCTGAAATAGAAAGTTTCTTTTATGTAATAAACTCAGGAGAATTGTTATTGAAAGTATACAGACCTGCTTTTTTTTAACAGAATAGTTACTACAGTATATAAGAGCAAATGAACAGAATGTGACTGACTGATGAATATGATTTACACATATGAATTATACAAAATAATCAGAGTGGACAAAAACCCATCAGGAGCTTTATTGTCAGGGTGCCTGTGTGGCTGAAGGAAATGCAGAATATACTGGTGCATTCTGCGCTGTGATAGAGAACTACGCTTCCTTCATCTTGACAAATAACATCAAGATAAAATGTGTCATGGGTTTAGATGCATGTTTCAAGTCCTCTGTTGTCCTTATAATTTGTTTCAGTGGCTCCACAGAGAGTTAATGCAACAAAACTGCTACTTAAAATGAATGTGTAACTCACATTAAGTTTGACCATTACGCACTCCAAAAAAAGAAATGTTAAATCTGGTTTGTCCACTTTTTGCCAAACTGTTGGCAGCTTTTTAACATGTTTTTGGTTTCAAGCCCACACTTTGTATTGCTGCTGGGTTTTTTTTATATCCGAGAGCATTTCGTTATAAAATCTACAGAAACGTGGAAATAGTCAAAGTGTTTACTTCTGTTCACCTTATTCTATCATACACTGCTTGCAATTCTTTTTCTATATCTTTTTCAGTCTGACTTCAACTCACATGTCTCTATTTTTACCTTTTTTGCCTCATATCTGCAGTGTTGTCGTTGGAGTGTTATGTGTGCAGTTCTTCTGCCACCAATGAAGAATGCAACATGAGCACACAGACGTGTCAGTCACTGCTTGACACATGCATGACTATCGTCGACACTTTAGGTAACAATGAATGCACAGTATTGCTTTTCTAATCACGAACATACAGAACTGCAGAATTTAGGGATGTCTAAAATGTCTTATTGAATCTAAATGTTTTTATTAATAGTTAGTAGTGGGTCTGGTTGGATTATTGAGGAGTCTTTACTCAAGGAAACTTTGATAGACGCCATTGTAATAAAAGATTGTGTTCAACGTGCTCAAGATCTTAATTGACTTAACTGAAGCACAGTGCAGCCTCAAAATTTGTGGTTAAACCAAAATCTAAACATTAGATCTCAGGCTAAAACAACTCACTCCATCATCCTGCTGTGTGTGTGTTTGTGTGTGTGTGTGTGTGTTGTTCAGGTACAATGAAAGCCATAGTGAAGCAGTGTGCCAGCCGGGACACCTGCAGAGGAGCCGCATCAACCGCCTCAGTCGACTCAAACGGAAACGGAAACAGAGTCGACTGCTGCAGCACTTTTGACTTGTGTAACTTCAGCGGAGCCGAGTCCGTCCACGTACACGTGCCACTGCTGCTTCTGACTGTAGCTGCATTTCTGCTGTTGTCACACTGAGGTCAAAGGAGATGAACCACAGCTGTTAAAAGCTGTGGAAGCTACGAGATAACTTACTCTGGTGCTCCGTATAGTAAATGTAAACATCTTGTAAACACACATAAAGCTCTTAATATGTATGTTTTTTAAAATATTGACAGTGTCCTTCTTGCGGTTGCACTACTGTATGTGAATGCTAATGTTATGTTTAAAAAAACCTGGTAGATTATGGTATATTATGACTTTGACTCTAACTGAATATAGATTTTCAGCACTGTCCTATCATTTATATTCTGAAAACTCAGGGACATGAATATTATCATTTACCCTAAAAAAAACTCTGCTTAAATGTTTGAATAGATTGAGATCTCGATTGAACATCAAGACTTTGAGACCAGGAGAAATTAAATTCTAAAATGAGTAAAAATATAGTGTAATGTCAGCGTAACTCTTACCAAGTTAAGACGACCGTGAAGATGTTATTAATTCTGCCCACCGATCAAAATACTTGCCAGGAGAAGCAACTTCCTGTAGAACTTAAAGTGTCAATTTGTGTTCTGGATGTTTGTTTTGCTTTTTTTTAAAAATGCTCATTTAAAACGAGATACAAGATGGACCACAGCGCTAATGAACATGAAATAAAAACTGTTAATTCTGTTAATACTGCAGCTATAAAACCTGAAAAGAAATAATTTCAAATAAATCTCCGTAATGGAATAAGAACGTGCACAGTCTGATTTCCATTTCAGCATTATTTTATTTCATTGTTTTTTTCCTCCTATTTGACAAGATGGCTGATTTAGCCCAGAAGACAAAATAAAAACCAGTGTTTACTATTATGAGTTCTGTACAATTTACCAGTGATATACACCAGTATAGCTTACAATATACCAACATGAGCAGATTTACGCAACAACAAAGAGATAAAATAGATTGTTTTGTTTGCTTGTTTTTTCTTTTATATTTGTATCCCTATAACACCCGAGGATTTGATAGTTTCATTGCTGGCTAAACATGGAAATCAAATCTGGGTAAAATAGGGTTAAACAAATCAGATTTTTTTTTGGTGCTGTGCAAATATGCTCTTCTCCATACCAGTATATCATGCTATACTGGTACAGTCACCAGTACATGTCATATAGCAGTACGTCATACTCCATGTGGGGTCAGTATTAACAAAGACACAAGTGTTCTGCTGCATTTTCAGTTCAGTGTTTTGTGTCTGCAAGACAAGACGAGTTCCAGTCATGTGGCTCCACATTTCGTGTGTGTGTGTGTGTGTGTGTGTGTGTTTGTTTCCCTGGCGACTGTTGTCAGGGGTGACACCAGGCCAGGGATATCTTTAAAGTGTTACACCTGACAGAAACTGGGACTCAAAGCACAAAAAGGTTCAAGTCGTGTGGTTCGTCTGTGTTCCCGGGGAAATCACTTTGTGACACCAGTGGGTGAGGGGACAGTTACAGGTGTGACACCAGTCTCACATGAGGAACAAACTGGACGATACTGCAGGCGAGGAGAGAGAAAGAGTGACCAGAACCTGCCCAAGAAGATGATGATGTCTGCTCCTCCTCTTCCTCTAGGATGAGCAGAAAGTACGCAGCCACTCGGACTGAACCCTCAATAGCCACCTTCTGTCTTTATTTTTCTTCGCTGCTCGTCAAGAGTCAATGCTGGGATCGAATATCTGCTTGTGTTCCGTGTTACAAACAGTTTTCAGTATAGAGGAAGAAGACCGTGAGCTGCGAAAAAAACAAAAAAAACAAAACATGGAGCCAGCCGATAAAAAGGGTAGACTAAGATAGAGTGCGAGTAGGGAGTTTCCTGTCTGTTGTGTTTACCCAGACACGGTTGGATTCTTCACATTTTGGAGTCTTTAAAAACCTGCTCTGATCAGAGCTGAGGAAGACTGCAGGAAAAGAGGAGGAGTAGTTAGAACGAAAGGAGAGGAAGGTGACAGCAAAAAGAGAGGAGAAAAGGAGAGAGGAGAGGTGAGATAGTCCGCAAGTTTTAATCCGCTCTTCTCGTCTCTTCTTCCGTCTCCTCCTCTGCGATATTCTAGAGTCTATAAATAAAACCTGGTGAGACAGAGGGAAGACGGGAACGGATGGAAGAGAGAGAAAAGGAGGAGTAACGGAGGGTGAGAGGCCGCCTTTATTGTAAATTTTCTTGAAGCATCCGCCTACAACCGCAGAAGCTGAATGGTTTTATCTGCTCACTGATGCATGGCAACGTGGAGGTATTTCAAACTGAGGAAGGAGTTTCACATCCAGGGAACCAAATCTCATGATGTCAACCAACGCACTGACATGGCTGCTGGCTCATCTTCAGTCCTCTCCCTCTGGATTCTGCTTATATGGGTGCTGTGAAGGTTCGTACAGATATGTTGCAGATCAAACGGAGTCCAATCAGCTTCTGATGGCTTTTCTTAAAAGTTGTATTCCGCTCAATTACAGGCCAATGTCAGCAAATCCAGACCTACTGTAACCACTCATTATTATATTCCAGTCCAAAGAGAGTGAAGCTGCCAAGTCCCTGATTCAGGAATAGTTTTTGCTCTGTTCTTAGTACTAAGAAAGTCACAGTGGTGGAGAGTTTAATCCCAAATGAACTGATTACCTCGGCGTACACAGGATTCAACAACTAATGATTCTTCACAGACTTGTTGTCAAAATATCAGACACCACTGTTTTCTCCTTTTGTTGTAAAGCTGTCGGCTCCATCAACTCTCACGTGTCAGGAGTAACGGCTGACGTCACTAATCCAGGAGTCTTTAGTTCTCCACTAACAGTAACCACATTGAGTCCGTGTGTCAAATAACAGACCGGCTCAGCTGATGTGTGGCTAGTGCGGGCGGGAGTGGGCCATCATCTTGAGCCGAGATTGGTCAATGACGTCCAGCAGATTCTTGGCGTCGACGGCGAGAGCGTGAGCCGCTGTCAGCATCTGCTTCTTATAGTCCTGCTGAAGACTAGAGCACAAAACACGCAACATTACTTACACGACAGATTCTTACTCATGAGCAGATGAATAGAACATTAAAACGACAGTGTGCAGAATTGCAGTAGCATTTAGATAGTCTCTGTGGCAGACAGCTATGCACAGTCTTCATCAGAATAATGAGAAAGATGCTATAATCCATCATTCTAGTTAGTGGCTTTAATTTATGCAGTCATTGTGTATTGAGCTCTGAGCACTCAACAATGTACCTGAATGCCTCCTCTGTAGTCATTTGCCGTTGCTGCTGCTGATCTGCTAAACGTGCTGCTAATGCTACGCTTTCTGTCTAGACATAGGGTAAGAGTGTCCATTCATGATTCAAAGCTTTGTTTTCGCTGTCTACTTGGCAGCTGGTGTTTAGTTGGCAGAGCCATGAAGCTCTGCCCTGCCCCTGCACAGAGTGGAGCGGCTCATTGATTGCTGGTTTATTCAAAGTTTATTAATATGAAATGTTATCATGTGTCCAAACTGCACCAAATTCGACACCATGCTCCCTTGGGTCACCAGGCAAACACCTGTGTGTGGAGACGACCGGATGAACGGTTCAAGAGATACGCGAAGGACACACATAGCGACAATGAATCCTTCCTTTAGTACAGAGATATTTCTCAGTCTGTTACCAAATTTATTAGCATCCCTTAATGGAATAATAATGTATCCTGTGAATAAGAACAAAGACAGTAGGTGTCTTTTACATGCATGTTGTGTGATGTCTTCAAAGATGAGTCAGTGAAATTAAACCATTTATAGTATATTGTGATGTTGTTAGTATGTGTACCCACCTGGTCATCACATATTGTTGGGCTAACTTCATCTTTCCAATCAGTTCTGCCAAATCAGAGTTCAAAAGCTTTTGTGCCATCTCGATCTGTGAAAAAAAACCCAAAACAACAGAGCATAAAATACTGAGCTGACAGAATAAAACACACGACACAAGATAGATTATAAACACAGATGACGCGTGTGTGAGTATATGTATTTGGTTAGTGAGAGTGTGTTTTTACCTCTCTGTGTGTACTGGCTGGAAGTTGCGGTAGAGTCTCATCTACTGTGGCCAATAACGTCCTCAATGCCAGACCCACATCCTGAAAACACACACACACACACACACACGTTATTTCTCAGAGCAGGAGGAGTTAAACTAAATATTAAAAAAATATATTACAAGGTGTTTCAAAAAAATATCCTGTATGTAAACTTAAAAAACACATGAAAAAGTGATTTAGAAAACACCAGTAACCATTCATTAGAATTCAGATTATATTTCCTACAATATAGAACAGCAGAAATAAACAACAATGTCAGCTTCAATGACTCATGAGGAGACTTTAATTACTAAATCACTAGTGAGGTCAGGGGTCAGATCTGTCTGGATAACAGATGAATCACCAATCAATATCAGAACTCTGCCCTCTGAAAACTGAAAATATATGAAATCATATAAAACTGTATAAACTGCACTTGATGCTTTTATGTGTTTAAACTCAAAGTTCAATCAGTAGTGAGCAGAACAGCAACACTGACTTTTTTGCTCTTGTGCCTTGGTTACCTTGACCATGGGAACGTATTCCTCTGGGGGAGCTGGTTGAATCTTGCTCGACATCTCGATCACAGCTTTGACCAACCCCGTCACGTTCTCGTACACCTTGTCATTAGATCGATCCAGATTGGCGGTGGGAGGCGGGCTTATCTCTTGGGGCTGCAGCTGAACGACGAAAGGACAAAAAGCAATGAGTGGCAGGTTTTAATGTGTGAACAAAGACCTGCAGAGCTGAGTGGGGAACGACACAGAGGACGAGTTGATGAAAATGTGGATGAAAACAATTAACTTCCTACTAACACAGTTACCTGTAAACATCCAGCACAATTATAGAGACATACAAGAATCATGTTTGTGTTTAACTAAGGATCATTTGTCACTTTGCACATCTGGTGGTGGTAGAAAGTGGGATCATTTCCACTTAGACAACACTACTTTTAAAATAGTTTTCAGATGAAAAAGAAAAGCTACTACTGCAGAGAACAGTAACCTCGCAAAGAAAAAACTGTGTGAAAGAGTAAATGAATAAATAAGTGATGGATGAATGAACGGATATGTGAGGAGGTTATCTACATCTATGACATGCTCCAGCTGTCAGTAGACAGACGTTATTGAACATAGTTCTATATTCTGACCACTAGATGGCGGTAACACACTGCCACCACCACATATTTATATTAATCATGATAATTTAATTCAAAACTTACAAGGCACGACTCTCACCTTGAAACAGACTAATGACTAATTCTGTCTGTGTTTTCAACATCTTGTCTGAACACTCTGCTCTGCGTCTGGCTCACTGACCTCACCTGACTCGATTGCCTTTGTACTTCCACTTGCTTTCTTCGAATCCATCTGTGCTGCTAAATGAACTTTGCAGCACTATAAAATGTTATTGTTTGTACGTACTTTTCTTCCTCTCAATCCCACTGTTCCCACCCCTCATTCCAGTAATAAACTACATTTTCACAATCAGTCACAGACTGTTAAATCTAAAGAAAATAAAACAAAAATGTATCACAAAACACACTTATTCTTCCACAAGAATGCGGACAGAATGTGTTTGACATGGAATAGAGAATAGAGGTTGCTAGTTTTTCACTCTAGCACAGAAAACTGAATAATAAGTGCGTAATTAGTTCAAAAACTCTTCTAGTGTGATTTAAACAAATTAATTCTGCAGGATTTCCAGTGTGATCGACGGTATAATATTGTTAGTGTAAGAAAATAAACAAAATCATTTTAGATTTGCGTGTTAGCTTTAGGAGGAAAAACAACACAATTGAATCAAGAAACTAGACTGATATCTATACAACAAAGAGATCTGCAGGGATGAAATATGAAATGCGTTGATATGCTCACAGAATTTCTTTACACTGCTAAATTACAGAAGAAAGAAGAGCGCAAAATGAATCAAAGTGTGATTAACTAGGAGACAAGACGCACAGTAAACACACACAGACAGTGTGCTGCTTACCCGCCAGGGCTAGGGTCAACAGTAAGGCAGAGTGCAGGAGGAGGAGGAGGAGGAGGAAGAGGAGGAGGGGGAGGAGGGGAAGGAGAGAGGGAGCAGCCAAACGAAAAGAGGAAAAAAGGAAAATATTAATGCTCTAAGCATTCAAAAACATGCAATGTGTATACGTGGTAAATGTTGTGTGTGTACATGTGTAAAGCTGTTCTTATGGGTGGCATTTATTTCTATATATTCATAAGTGTGTGTTTTTATATCTGTATGCATATACTGGTATGTGAGCAGATGTTATTTTTGGGGGGTTTGTGTGTCACTGTGTGTGTGAGTGTGTAAGTACCTTCACACCGTCGTTGTAACTGTCCCCGGTGTTTAGACAGGCCAGACTGCCCACTTGGCTCTGGGCCCCAGGTCTGGGGGGTTTCTTTGGGGGGGCTGCATGCTCTGCAGGACACAACATGTGAAAGTGAGCATGATTTCTCCTTAAAGTTTTACAGTCTCATACAAAATTCTCTCAACAGTTCATTTTAAGAGTCTGCACACTGTGGTAGCTCACATCAACGTGAGCATCGGGCTGCAAAAATATCAGTCTTTAAATGTCTTGTTTTGTCTGACCAATGGTCCAAAACCCAAAGATTCAATTGAAAATGATATAAAACAGAAGCTGGAAAGCAAATATTTGGCATTTTTGCACGATAAAACAACTGAAAGTTATTATTAAAATTGTTGCCAATTAATTTTCTGCAGATTGATCAAAGAGACTAATTGTTTCAATTCTACATCAGTCAATTAAATAATCAAAACATGAGGAAAAATGATTTTGAGTACAAAGAAAACATAAAGATCCTGATGTAAAAACATGTTATCTGACAGTCAAACTCTCTCCTCTCTGCAAAGCTATTTTAAGCTACATGTTTTTCTATTTTCTCTGTACTCGGCTGTTTGCAGGGTTGGTATATTTACGCTTCAAGCGCACAACCTATTGAGCCTGACATGCAGTCTGGGTCCATATAAACAGAGGTTGGTTTGCTCGCTAGCAGGCCAATAAGCTGCAGAGTTCACGATCAGATCTGTCATATTGTGGCAACAGACTGTTCACTCTGCAGGCAGACACTGACACGCACACACTGACACTGTATCTGCTGTGCAACAGACAGAAACAGTCGCAGAGGGAGAATCAGTATCTGTGTACAAAGAGTGAACAGAGTTATGTATGACATATGTTTGGAGATTAAGGGACAGAAAGAGAAAAAAGAATACAGCAGTAGTGGTCATGTGACTGTAATTCAAGGGTTACAGGCCTGTCTATTACCTGGTTTGCCAACGGGCTGGTATATGTGCTGGTTTCCTGTCTGCACAAACAAACACAACAACAAAACATTGGGTTAGCAAGTGCTCACACATAATCAGAAGCTTGACAGGAAATTAAAACTTTGCAGGCAAAAAAAACCCAGCTTGCTCTAAAAAAAAAAAAAATGTAGGGAATCCAATTTAATTTTCTTGTCACACGACACAGAGTTTCAGTTTGTTCTTGTAAAACCCGGCGAGTTCACAGCCGTCTCCAGGCGAGAGGCTGTTTCTGTTTTCAGTGGTGTGTGGTCTACTTCTGTGTTAACAAAAATATTCTGTTTGGCTACAAAGGGATAACAAAAAAAAATTGGCATTTCCTTTGTTAGTGTTACCCTCTCAAAACCGGAAAAAAAAAAACCCTGCTGCGTGTATTTATAATTTGATGGTTGTGAAAATACAATGATGCCACAAACTCTCTAGTGCTGCCAGGCATGTTACATATTTACTTTGTTGCATTATTACTGAATCTTTGTTGTTCTCTCAGTGTGAGAAAACAGCACAGAGGGCTAAGGAAGCCTCGATGCCATCGGAGTATTGCGGTCTGACAACCACCAACACCCAAAAATACTCTACAACAGCATTTTACACACACACACACACACACACAGACAGACACACATACAAACGAGGGAGATTTTCCCACCACAAACCACAGCCATTCAATGGGAGGAGGATAAGCAGTGAGATGAATTACAGAGACAGAAATATCTGTCTTGCCCATGGCAACTTCAGACTGCTACAACAACTTCTGCTGCAACAACATCAACATAAAACTTGATGTTCAGTTGTTGAGATTCCAACTCTGGGATTTAGTCACAACTACTTCATTTTGTTCCAGGATAACGATACCTTAATATCAGGAAAGCCTTCAAGATGAAGTTAACTTTCAACACAACCGGTGCTTAAAAGATGTTCAAGTTGTTACACGCAGATTATGAGCATTATGTTTTACTGCAAATTATTTCACGCTTACATCACAGCAATTTTTTAAAAAATGATGAAGTTAGCTCCCTCCAGTGATTAGTCACAAATGTGAAAGCCAAGAAAATGTTTCTTCTCTCACAGACATAAAAACTTTAACATGTTCACAAAGATGGATGTGACAAGGGCTGCAGCTAACGTTTATTTGCATTATCATTTAGTCTGATGATTATTTTCTAAATTTTTCGGAAAATGGGAACAAAATAATAATAAATGTTCCCCTTTATTTATTTACTTTTTTTTAAAAAATTGCAGATTCAGTCCAAAAGCCAAAGCTATTTATAATTTTCTACAACATAATACAAAGGAAGCAACAAACTATTACAACTGAGAAGCAGGAACAGGGGAACATTAAGAATTTTTAGCTTCAAAAAGAAGTTAAACTATTACGTCACCAATTATCGATTGCAAAAATAGTTGCTACTCGTTTTAAACTCTAAATGTAACACTTTGACGTTTAGAGAAAGTACTTAATCTGGATCTTTAATCAACAACCTTTATTGTGTGAACATGTTGGAAATAATATCCTGTTTAAGTGTGTAAGACAAATACCTCTGGCTGCAACTACTACTTTAAGATACTTTAAGATTTCTACTCCGATGTGGCTTTTCACACTCTGAATGTTTTAACAGTGTTTTCTCGGTGTGTAATTACAGATGAACAGATTTAGGTAGAGCCTGGTAAACTATAGACTACCTCACAGTGGGGACAGAGAGAGAAGTAAACATGGCTGTTTTGTTTTCTTATTCTATTAATAACCAGTGATACTATGGGAATCCATTGACCCCTCATTGCTGACCCCGCTCCCAACGGGTCACTTCCTGTCCCTGGATCAATCCCCTCGGCTCTAATCAAAACATACACACACACACTGCAGCCAAAGGGTCCAACCAGAATGTGAACTTCCGTCAACGTTTTCTTTATCTGACATCCTCCTCTCTTAAAAACACAAACAGTTCAGAAAAACAACTTTCTTCTATTTCAAGATGCTCATGCTGAGTGGGAGGAAGGGGATCATGATTTTGACTGAAAATCAGAGAGGGGCTGAGTGAAGTACAGTTATTTCAGTCTGGTCTGGTCTGAGTGACACCTTAGACCCCAACTAACAGTGAGATGAATGGAGACAGAATATAGCTGCAGTAAAAAAGAAAGGAGTAGCTTACTGGTGGCTGGAGTCCACTCTCTTCTCTGTCCAGACTCCCTCTAGAACTTCTGGTGTCTGGTTTCTAAACACACACACATAAATAAAAAATTACATTAAAAAAATGCCAAAAATGACCTCCATATATCAACATTAAAAAAAATAAACATTCAGTGCTGGTTTCATGTCATTTAACAGGCGAATTAGAGATTCACTGATACGAGGTTCTATATTTAAATACTAGTTGTGATTTACCCCCCCCTCAAAAAAAGTAAGTCACATTGCTTTTCTGTTTGTGATTTCACAAAGGACTTTTGGTACTGGGTCTGTATTCCTGGAAAATGCTCGGAGACAAATATCCTTTTATGGCAAGCTGTCGGCTCGATATCCCATGCTTTGTTTTCAGACTGTTGCAAACTCAATCATTTCAAACTGTGGTTTAATTCAAGATGTTTAGACTCAAACGATCCTTTACTATCAGTAATACATGACAATAAGTACCCTGTTATTATTTAATGAGTTACAGTTTATAATGTGATCTGTCTGTTAACTAACTCACCAAAGTTAAATCCAAAGTCTTAACAATGATTCAGCGAATGAAGAAATGTATGATTCAATCACAGCAGCGCACAAAAACATCACAGTATGTATCCAAACATGGTTTTCCTGCCTGAGACTTCCAATAAAAGCAGGAACACGCTGTACAACAAAACAAACTTTTCACAACTTCGGCACAACTTTTCAGATTGACAGTTAATCCCCCCAAATTTTGATGCCCCACAAAAGAAACCCTACAAACAAAGAATAAAACCACACACCCACCACCACATTTACACATACAACGAACCATCCCACCCCACAATCATGCTCCCAGCAGACCCTCTTGCCTACCAGTTTTCCGAGACAGGACTTGAAGACCAGCATTGCCATTGAGTTCATCTAAGTTGTCTGATGAATTGAGTTGTTTAAGGTGTTGTGTCTGCTCTTGCTATCTGGTTCTGATCTTATTGTATCTCTCACTAGAGCTCTGTCTGCCTCTTTGACTGTTTCTTCCTGTCGGTCTGTCTAGCCTGTATCCTTGTCCGTGCCAGCAGTTTCATCAAGAAAAAGAATTCAGATTCAACTCAAGCTTCCTGCCTCCAGCACACTTATATCTGACTCTGACGCACGGAGGGTAGGGAAGGAGAGGAGAAGGAGGAGGAGGAGGAGGAGGAGGAGGAGGGATGGAGCAGTCACTGTGCGAGCATGTCTATCTTTCTTTCCCAAACACTTCTCCTTTTCTCCACCTCTCTCTCGCCCCTCCCTGAAGTGACAGTGTTATAAAAACCAGCTAAGCTACGACACACACTTTTATATGTAAGTGCCTGTGCACCGCCCCTCCATACACACACACACACACACACACACACACACGCACGCCTCCCCAGATTTTCAGTAATCTTGTGTGTTGTCAGTTAGTGGTTGTGGGTCAAAGACAGACTGTTGACTGGGCTGTCAGATTCTCTAAGCCTATCATTAGCCTGGAATTCACACAGGCCACACCTGCGTACAAACTCTCTCTTTCTCTCTCACACACACACACACACTCACACACACACACACACACACTCACACACTCACACACACACACACACACACACACTCACACACACACACACACACAATAAGCAAAAACCCCAGACAGCTCCTTCAATCAATGTTCACAGAAATATGCATCCTACGTGAAATGTTCTTCCCTCTTCTCTCATTTCTTTATGTCTGAAGGTCTTCCCATAAAAAGTAACATTTCTCACACTCGAGCTGTGAACCAGCTACAAACCTTGTTTTCATATATCTTTGTTTATGTATGTGTGAGTGACAAGCACTGATGGCAAGTAGGTCTTGCAGTCATTACGAATATACTGTAGAATAACTAACAACCAGTTAGCACTCCAAAGCTAATATATACAGGAGATATTGCAAGAAATTTCTATCTTCATGCAGATAATTCTCAACATAAAAAGTAAGGATCAAGAAGTGGAAAATTATTTTTTTTTTTTGGAAGAAATCCTGCATATCAATTTTTTTAATTCATGTTTTTTTTTTTTTCTCCAGAAGATCAGTGACTATGGAGTTGGCCACACAAATGCATTTTCTTTGGTGCAACAAGTGATATGAATGTTTACATCACAACACATGTTGGCATTACATGTCATGTTCATTTTAAACAGTCACACAGGAGTCACGGTGTTGAAAATCACATATCTTACTGTATTTGTAAAGTCGATGCCCTTGCTAACAGTGCGACCAAATGTGGTTAATCCCTGGTTACAAATTATTGAGTTGCTAAGCAACAAGAATTTAATGCCCCAATTTAAGAGGAATTTGAGCTGGTGAAAGCAGAGAGAAAATACTGCAAGTATTGTGCATAACAGTTCTTTAAGAGTAGCTCACTGAGGAAACTGATCAAATGAAAAATAAAACTGCTCATTTGAAAAACTGAGATAATAGTAACATTTTCCACCCTGTCCTAAGCTTTCAAAAATGTGATTCTTAGTTGATCCAAGAAAATCCCTCTTTTACTCATCCTTGAAATTCAGAGCAGGTCACTGTGACACTGGCCCTTCAAAAGGTTTAGGATTTAATGCAACTGCAGCAGGATTAAACCAAGCTTTCAAATTTTGAGTTTCCTTTACAATTGTGCTTCACAAATCTCCACAGGACTAATATCACAAACATGATCCTAACTAACCATGACTTAAGTGATTTTAGATATATTTAAGCTTACACATCTCATTTATTATTATTTTTCCATTTATTATACTTCTATGTGTGTTTGTCCTTGATAAGGGTGTGATAAATATCAGAGTCCATTGATAAATTGACGACATGCATCATGGAACTGGAAAAAAAAACAAAAAAAACACAACTGACATGTCAAAGATGGCGTATAAGCAACACAGCTTTTTCTTGCATGTAACAATAACACATTGCACCATGCACAACAAGATCACACACAAAAAGCTGTTTGTCCATGTTCTACTTTTCTACTGTGAACTTTTCCTTGTTATATAGAGACTGTTTGTGAGGTTCTGGCTCATTTAAAGATGAAAATGGTCTTAAATTTTATTTGAAGTGGTAAAAAATACAAATGGTTATATTTAACTTGCAGAAATATGTCAGCAAAACTTTGTTCACCTCTGAGATAGAAATACCCCAAAATACAGAAGCAATATCAAGCCTCTAACAGAGTATAGTATAGTAGGCAAGTATAGTCTGTCAAGCCAAATTGTAAGTTAAATGTACTGTTATGTTTTTAGCACTGAGTATGTATTAACTTTATGTGTGAGTGTCTTTTCCTATGTGTGTGCTGTGTGTGTTACCAGCAGCCTTTCCTCCTGCTCCAGCCACCTCTGATCCTCCTCCATCTGCTGTTGTTGTATCATCAGCTGTTCCTCCATGAACAGGCACTGCTGGCCTACACACTGCTGCATGTCTACAGCCCTGTCCTACACACACATACACACACACAAACACAAACACAAAAACACAAACAGAAATACAAACGTGCAACAAAAGACGAGGCATAGCGACAAACATGCACACCGACACGGGACCACATGCGCAGTCACAGACGCATGAGAAACATGCATGCACGCACACAAACAGAGGACATGGAGACAGACAGACACATACACCAAACTGATGAGAGGCTGAGCGATGGTGGACACACACACTGAAAATAATGGGTGTTGATGGACTGTTGATGTGTACCAGACATCAATGCTTTATCAGCTAGGATCAAAAAGTTCACTCTTAACTTTTAAATACATGTGTGGACTAGACTTGTTATGCAGAAAGTACTTTTTTCATTCATTATAACTTCTGTTTACAATACTTGAACTGTACGAATAGGAATGATAAGTCTGTTAAGGTTGCCAGGCAACCAATGCAATTTTAGCACCATGTATGTGTGTTTCAGTTGACAATCCTATCATAACTTACCTGTGCATGTTAGTGTGTGTTTGTGTGTACAGGGGCAACATTAGTCTCCTACCTCCATTGCTGAGCCCCACAGTGCCATGTCCTGTCCGTGTGGCTGGGGAAGGTGCTGTACATGCGAGTGTGTGTGGACGTGGTGGCGGGGGTGCGTGTGGGCGTGGTGTGTGTCCAGCATTGCCGCCGGCGGGGGGTACAGGGCGCTCGGCACCGAGGGGAGCGTGTGAGGGCCGGGGTATCCAGCCATCTGACACAGAGAGGGAGGGAGGACAAAGAGAGAGAGAAAAAAAACACAATGTTAGAGTGATATTCTCGTTGTTTTGATAACTGCAACATTAATTGCTGCAGCCTGTAAATTACACGTACATTTGTATTAGATTATAATTTGATAGACATAACAGTAGCAGAAGAAAATATTGGTTGTGTTCAGTCTGTAGAAGTTGTCTACATACCTGGTAGTGTCCAGGATGCTGGGGACTGGGGTAAAACCCTTCACTCGAACGAGGACTTGGATAACCTGGTCTACTAGGCTGCAGACAGAGAAAGAGACAGAGAGGGAACGAAAGAGAGACGATGGACAGAGAAGAGGAGAAGGTTGGAAAAAGACACAGAGTAAAAACAACAATAAAGTTACGATGCTTCTTCATCTTTTTCCCCAAACTAAATGTTAGAAGACAGGACACTGGAACATTCAGACAGACAATCAACACACAAACCTCAAGGAGCTGTTTGTGTGGCTGTGTTAGCCGTCAATCAAAACAGGGAACACCCACTGGGCTGCAAGTCCAGCAAGCTGTTAGTTGAACTGGCGCTAACTAGTATCCCTATGTTACAGACATTAATATCCATGGATAATAAAGCAACGACTATCGACCATTAGGATTACTGGTTAGATCATGTGATGCAGGTTAGGGCTGCACGTTCACCAAGGACCTCTCATTCAAGCATTGGCCTTTTCATATTAAAAGAAAAAGGAGGCACTGCTGCCAACAAGGCTGAAAGATGTTTAAAATATTTCCAATTATCAAGACAAATGACGGTTTTAATACTGTGTAATGCAAGCTTCTGCTGTGTGCTGCAGGCTAAAAGTAGAAAAAAGTGAGCCTGATACTTGATTTTATTACTTGATATTCTTTTCTCTTCATTTGCTGAGTACCTGTAGCTAAAAACAGAGAGGTACTTGGTGAACCCACAGCCTAGTTTCTTCTGTTGGTTTCTGGTGATTTGTTGAGATGAAGCTGTTGAAAGTTAATGAACTGTTTCCCCTCTGACACAGAGCTCATTTCCATCACAACGGTATTGTACCATCTACCTTCCACAGTCTCTCATAGTAGCTTTCTCTGGACCACACCTCCGACAGCAAGACGGACACAAAGAAACACAGGGAGGGAAACGGATGGCAAAAAGTATGAAGGGAGACAAGGAAGATGAAAAGGAAGAAAGGACAAAGAGAAGCAGACGAGACAAAGAAACTGAGGACGAGACAAAAAGAGGCTTCAAACTCTCAGACAGACAGAGAGGGAAATGTTCAGCGTCTTTGTGAACATGTCACACATGGAAGAACCCACGGTTCCTACACAAGAACAAAATTATATCTTACAAGCCCTTACACATTCACAGCCCTGTGCTGGGGAGGTTTCCCTGGGAATACCCATGTTAAAAATATAAAGATAAACACAGGGACAACAGACAGACGGACTGGAGGGTGAGGTTAATCAGACACGACTGTCGCACCAGGATAACTATCTGGAGACTTCAGGATGAATATTTAAAAGCAAGAACGAATGACCAAATAAATACATGAATAAAGCCACAATGTTATTGACAGGGACAAAGCACCAACTTTCCGTTTCAGTGCTGGCTGTGCCACTTATTACAGTATAGGCAAGACAAGTGATCGCAGCAGCAATTTAGACCTGCAGATGTGCCAAAGTGCGCCATCTTCTGGCAAGGAAATTAAGCGTGTACAAGTTTGACAATTGTGCCACCTGCAGGCCACGAGTATTACAGATGCCTTTTTTATTTCTTTGTTTGCAGATTCTGCATAGGGGAGAGCTCAACCTTTTGAAAATAAATGTGCATATTTGTGGGTTTACTACAACCTTGTTCTTTGTATCTAGTGAAAATATATGGGTATGTTTTGTTAACAAAAATTTCTCAAGCCGCAGGTATGCAGGCAGAATAAGCTGCCTTAGACTAGCACATTTTTGTTGAGCCAAGTAAAGATAAAGATAAAACTTGTGTTGTAAGAGAAACTGTTTTCAAACATGGAACTTGACAAACCTTCCAAAAATAAATGCATTGTTGCCTTTATGTATTGAACATTATTTTATCAGATACAAGCAGATGTGTAATTTAACAACACAACAATTTCAGGCCAGCACATGTTGGACACATTGTAAGTGGGATTTTTTTTTTTTTTTTTTTAACTTAACCTGTCTGTGTGAGACACATACAGTATTCCTGTTCTTACCATATAGCCCCATGGTATAACTCCACGAAGAATTTTAGGAATGCTGAGTAGCACAGTGTTCCCAGCATTGAAAGTCATAATTCATAGTGTAAAAAGGGGCACGAGGGAGGTAGGGTGCTGCCACATGCCCGCGGGGAAGACTGAACTTTCACCCCAAAAATGGGATCACCTACCAAAACAAGCTCACATGTAGCACTACTGTCGAGCAATCAACAGCTAAGTCAAGGTGACAGAGAGCCAGGAGTTCAGTATAAACAGGCTTTAGTAGAGGGAGACCTTTGTTATGTACTTGTTATGTATTTATAGAAACTGCTTCAGTCCTAGGCTTCACACATTCCAATAAGCTTCAGTAGTAAATACACAATATATCAATGTGATACAGAATATATTATAGTATAAATTGCAATAAGCCTCACAGCATTATATTTAACTCTCCTGTAAAGTTACAGTAGTTAGTCAGAGCTCTTTGCTCTTGGACAGAGTTGATAACCAGAACTGGGGAGTGGAAAAAGCAGCATTAGGTCAGGCTTTGGGTTCCACCACCTAGTGTAAAAAAATGTTAACATCTGTTTTGAGCTCATCTCACTCATTAAATTACAGTGATGTTTAAAAGTCGACCACAAAATTCTTTCCTCAATTCTGTGAATATTTGCTTTTTCTGGCTTATCCGTAAAGTATAAGTTCCATGTGTGTTAGATGAGTCAGACTGTTTGCTCAGTGGAAGAAGGATTTTGCACAGGCATCCTGAACGAGCTAGAAATAGGGTGCAATAATCCGAGGACACATCAACACAATGCCTGACACAGACAAACCAGACAAAAACAACTACATTTAATCACGACAGAGGACAATCAGCAGCATGTCCTTTATAAGTAGAGCATGCTACCGGGATAAGCATAGACATACTGATGGCACAGTCAGTGTTGGCAAGCACTGTATCAAAATCACTCCACTCAGGTTATCATTAATGATTCATACGTTGGATTGGGTTTAGTCATAGGTGCCAAATATTAAAACCAAAAAATGTTGCAACATTCTTTTCTAAGCCTGTAACAGGTCATATTTCCCATCCTGAAAATAAATGTGAAGGTCTTCCCTCCCTTTTTTTTGGTAAAATTAGACTAATATGTTTCCTAAACTGAACCACAACTGGACATTTATATTGGATCTATTTCAAGTGGCTGACTAAACACTCTGCTAATTTTAACTTTGGTGAGTAAAGCCAGGGTTGTGAGTGCAGACTGGCCACTTGTGAAATGAGCACTAAACGTAAATCAAACTTTGGGACATTTCAAGGAAAAACCCACATATTTCTCTTGGCAAGCATGAATTTTTTCTGATATCGAAAACATCAATAATAAAAGTGTTAAAATAGGCAGATTTTTTTTCCGCCACTAAAATTCAAAACAAAGGTTTTTATGTTTGTTTGCTTTTGTTTGCTTTTGTTTTTCTTTTGCGTAAGAGGCCTGACTGACTTTATTTCCAGACTTTATCATGGCTTTTGCCAATTCACTGCTGAAATTTTTAGGTATGAATGCTCAGGTGAATTTTAATAAGGTTTCAAAATGCATTTTGGGAAATATATGAACTCACTAAAGAAGGTAAAAATATACAAAGTAGGTCGATGCTATGTGGGGAGAATGAAAAAGTAAATTACTAGACTTTGCATTGGACACAGATTTGTTGTTTTGTCTCATATACAAGATACAACAACAGAGTAACTGAATGTGGAATTTTCCTTTAAATCACCTCGAAGACTGATCAAAGGCTCTTCAGCAGTGAATGCTGCAACATTTTTATGATACAGATTTGTGAGTTTGTTAAGTGGTTATTATGCAATGATACACCACCTGCCTTCAATGGTGTGCACTGGAACAGGGAGGGCTGTTCAGTGCAGGGGATGGGTAAAGGCATGTGGGTAGTAACAGGGAGGCTGGGCCTTCGACTGGGTAGATGGGGGTTACTTGCGGACAGGGTAAAAGCAGAGGGTAGTGGGGGGACGAGGGGGGCCAGCGGGGGCCTCCCACATTGTGGCTGGAGGTCAGAGTCAGGTTGGGGTGGGGTACTGGGATTAGTTTGGCAGCCAGGGTGAAAGCTGGGCAACGGCAGGGATTTAAGATGAGAATTTGACTGAAGCTGGATGTTCTGAAGGTCGTGGAGACAAGCGTTTGACATGTTGTTGGACAGAGAGTTAAGGTTAGGACTAGATTGGGAAAGGAGTGAAGGGAAGTGCCTGTCATAGGAGTGGGATCTATTTGGCTTTGGCTGGGATGAACAGGGCAGGTGGCTGTTAGTAGGTGGATTTGTCTTGTGGGGCCAGCTGCCTTTGGGAAGACTGTCTGAATTTGTAAGAGGTGGAGAACAGAAGTCAGCGTGAGACGGTGGAGGCAATTCGGGATTCAACTTGGTGTGGTGCAGAGAGAAAGAGCGATTGCAGTAAGAGGTGTTTTGAAGAGGAGGTGACTGAAGCTGAGGATTTGGAGAGGAGGAAAAGTGATGGGAAAACATCAGAGATGATGAGGTGGGAGTGGGCAGGCGAGAGGAGGAGCAGGGAGATGAAGGATGAGGGTTTCCAAGGCAGAGGGAAAGCTGAGAGGCAAAGTGCTGGTTTTGATGGTAATGGTGGTGAGGAGAAGGAGCAGACAGACAATCCAGACTGAAGGTTGGCTGCAGGGAGGGACGACGGCTGGGCTGCAAACACAATAGAGAGACAAAGGTGGAGGAGGGACATATGGAAATAAAAGGTATCATGGAAGACAGAGGTGTAGTAGACAGGGGAAAGAGACAGGAATGTGCACAACTAAAACCAAAACCATACAGTTACTGTGATTCAGAAGAGCATGAAGTGTTTTTGAACCATCAGTGAACAGGCTGTAACTTCCCAGAAGAAGAATCATCAAATTCCTTGTTGTGAATGAAGTGGCACGAATGCACTAATGCATTCACTAAAGCTGGCAAGTTTTAGGCAAGGACAACTGCATCACTGAAGGCTTAAAAAAAAACCAACTAATCTCTCAAGACATATGGCTTTAGTTGTAACCAAAAGAAGCAGCTAACAGATGCTAACAGCAGGGGCATGAGGGCAGTAGGCGAGGATGAATTAGCCAGCAGCTGGGGCAACAAGCTGTGAGGTGGGATGGTTCTGGTAGAGGTGGGGGTGGGGATGGGGGTTTGTGGACTCACGAAGGGAACAATTTAAGAAGTAATGTTATATTTATCAAAGCAAATTATTTAGGAAATACACCTTGTTAACTCATTTAAATGGAGCAGTTTAGCAAAAATGTTATCAGTTTCGTGTGGAGGGGTCTGATAGTGGTCAGGAGCTTAATGAAGTCATATTACTGAGACCCAGTAAGTTTCCATTGTTTTTTCTCCCCTGTAAACTGTAACAGAAACCTCATCCTGCTCCCTATGGGGTGATGATGCAGAAAAAAAACCTACATAACAACTCGCTTCTGCAGAAATCCTGCATGTCAAAAAAGTCAAAATGGTCAAATGTGAGGAAAATTCGATTGATTTGCTACATAATTATTGTGTTCTTCAACTTCAAATTCAATATCTCACTGTGAATAGTGGTCAGTTAGAATCATGTGTAATGCAATAAAGAATATAAATCACTAACTCCATTTGAAAGCATATTAGATCACTGTCATCATATAATTAACTAAAGAGAACATGGGGTTTGCAGTGATCAGCATGTCTCGCTGCAAATAGCACAAACACAACAACACAGCAGATAATGCAGGTCATGAGGACAGACTTTTTATACCTGCTTTACTCACACAAACATACACACAGAGAGAATAGACAGACAGACAGAACCACCAATCCATGTGGTGGATTAGTGTCTTACTTTTGGTGGTGCTTCATCAGACCCTCCTGAATCCCATGAAACAGTGACCTGCCTCCTCATCTCCATCCTGTTCCTCTCTTTCTGCTGGACCTTCTCCTCCTCTAATATAGTGCTGGAAAGAAGGAACGAAAAAAACAAGATAATGTATCACAAAAAAGGTTTCTACTGCAATGTTGTTTTAAGTACTGGAAAGAGGCAAAAGAAAGATTTTAGGTAAAGACATGCAAATGTTTCAGTATCGCACTAGAAATAAACCTGTGGCAAGAAGCATGAATATTGTGGTACAGCATTGCCTGACATGTTGTTAGGCCAGGTACAAAGTGAACTGAAATGAACCAACCAAGTAAGACTGAACAATCTTGGTGAATCTGATATTAGAGCAGGTGTGAAATCATCTACTGTTTCACTAGTCTTGAAAAATACCCCTTAACAACTGTCTTTTTTTGCAAATGAGAAGCACATCAAAAGAAAGTAGCAGTTTTATATATATAACAGTATAATGCCATCTCCATCCTGCTCTACTCTTTTTGTCAGGTCTTGACCCCAACCTGAACCATTTTGATATAGAGAACATGGTTTTCCATTGAGTACTTTCAACTAACTTGACCACCTCATGTGTGCACAGGTAAAAAAAACAAACATACACTCCCACACATGCACACATCCCACAGTACAGGTTTATACCAAGAACAGTTGTTGTCTAAAAAGCAAACTGCCTGCAAAAGTTCTACCTACTGTTAGAAATATGAAGTCAACCACATAAATGTCTGCACAATCTCATGCATACAGAGCATTCTTCACACACTGTCTGTACAGAGCGTCAAAATCTGAACTACAACAGTCAAAAGGAAATTACAGCCAAAAATCAACTTTGTGATATAACATCTTATTGCTCAGTCTTTTACAAACATAACAGTCCATTCCATTTAAACAATTTGTCAAAGTAACCAAACCAAATTTTCCCTGCAGTTCTGTTAGGATGTTCAGCAGGAGCATCCAAAGACAACATTTAGTCATACTAATGTTACACTTCACTGTGAATTCACAGTAACTACTGATACTGCTATGACGTCAGGAATATTAGTTCCAGCAAGTAACCAGTAAATCTGAGAAATATTGCTTAAGAGCAGATTGAATCATTTTGAGGTTTAGCAGGCTTCCACGCCCCTAACTCAGCGCTTTTAGTTCTAATGTAGCCAAGAGGAACACACTGTCTTTACTCACTACAATGACCCTTACTGACCTGTCCCCTGGTGAAACTTCTGCTAAACAAAACCCAGATTCCCAGGAACGTGCTGGTGCTGAAGAGTTGATGGTTCCACGAATCAGAAAACAGAGTGGTTGAACAATCCAGCACACAGACTCTTTCTACCCTCCTCTCCTTGACAAGGGTGAGTGCTATTTCTAGTAACATCATTAGCCTCCTGTTTCTGTTGTTTCCTGCCGTCTGTGTGTATGTGTGTCCTTGCACCTGTCCACGTCAGTCCATTTCTATGCTATTCAGCCTAATAGTGGATTTAAAATAGGGAGGAAATAAAGATTATATTGTAAAGGATAGCTCAGTTTTGCTACACATTTTTTTATTTTTAGATTAATTTAGATTATTAAAATACACAAAAACTTTCATCAAAAGAACAAAAAACTAACCATATAACTGCTTGAGAAAGCATTTTTCTTTCATAAGTGATGTCTAAACATCGTGGCTGCATTCCAACTTTGTGTCCTTAACGTTTTTATTTAAAGTCCATTTAACAAGGCAGCCCGTAAGAAATTGATCCAAATGAATCCAGGCATGAATAAATCTGCGAACCGTGCCTCACAGTTTAACAGTAAATGACATCATGTATGAATACGTGTGATGACGACAACCTCAGCACCTGGCCACATCAACCCTAGCGATCTCCTCCCTCCCCTTCTTCACGCCACCACCTGGAAAAACAAGGCCTATTGAGTTTATTTACTCAGGCTTGGCTAACTGCACAATCTTGGACTTTTCAGAAACGCCCTGCCTCACTCTCACGTAGTTCTCACCTGAGAGCTGCCCAATACAACCTCCACTGATGGCGGATGGACAACACCAATAAAGATATCTGGGCTCAAGAGCACTGAGATTTAAACCATATACCATGTGGCCTCTACTCTCAATCACACTTTGTTAAAGCTGTCACAGCGGCAGATCCACACAATAATAACACTGATGTAGTTTTAAAGACTATATGCAGAGATATGTGTCAATAGGACAAATCTTGGTGGAATATTCATCACTGCTGAATGTTTTTTTTTTTAACTGACTTTGACTGAAACATGAAATTTTGAAATACAGATACAATTTTTGAAGTAATAGCTGAAGTAAATTTACAAAAGGCTTCAGAACAAAAGCAGACTATATTTAAAAGATGTGGCCTAAATACTGAAATTACATTATATTATCTTTACAGCATTATAAATCAAAGAGAGGCAAAGTGGCTCACAATTATGCAAAAAACACACCACGCATCCACCTTACTGAAGTGGACACAAAATCCCTTCCAGTTCAGCAAATCCCATTTCGTGGCTACCGTAATCTTGACCTTCAACATCCTTGTTTAGAAAAACATACAAAGAAAAAAGAAATCCATCTACCACTGATCTTCAAAAACAACCATGAATGATATTTAGGATGTATATAAAAGGGCCGCTCCCAAACAGCTTTAGACGAAACGTATAGATATTGTTGCATCCACTGGTTGAAGAGCATTGGTACACACAGCCCCAGTTAGAGTTGTGAAAAAGAAGAATAAACTTTTTGCTGTATTATAGTCTGACACCACAACCTTACTTAAGGTCTTATGAGAAAAAAAGACAATACTTTACCTCTAGACAAGGCCAATCCAATAGCACCAGAGTATATCCAATCAACCCCTTTTAAGAAAATAACAAAGCCACTAAAACACTGATGGATGAGCAGCACTCAGCACTGATGTACTACTGAAGAGCAACATGAACAACTGCACCACTAAAAAGATTAAATCCACTTCTCCTGGCAGGATGACACAAGTATGCTCTTTCGCAGCTGAACACTAGACTACAGCCTATTCACCACACATAAACGTCACTATCTGGATAATCTGATCTGAGAATAAGAAGCCCTGGTCCGCTAGCTATGGGAGTACAGCGCTACAGTAGCTCTGCTTGCCTTTTCCTTCCTTCTTTCATTCTCTTTCTGTCTCTCTCTCTCTGCTCTTTGGAGAGCTATAGCTCCTGGCAGCTGCCCACTGTGTAAACACACACACACTCATGTTGGTCTGCCGTCTAGGAAAACTGTAGTAGTAGCTGAGAGCTGCATATTTGGCAGGAGAGACCTATAATTGATATTATGATATAAAAGCTGGCCAGACCAAAGTAAACTAAATCATATACCCTTATATGGCATGAATATGGCATGATTTCTCCTATTAATAGCCAGTGACTACAGTTAACATTGTCAATATTGACTTGGTCTCCAAGACACTGGATGAGGCACGTTAAGGGTTCCTCAGTTCTGCTTTATGCCATTTATATCACAGTCAATTAGAATAAATGTTCTTAATTTTGTCAGCTTAACACCCAAATGCAGTTCACATGTACTTTTCCACACTGGGTTTTCAGACCAGTAAGACATACAACCACAAACATACTGTAAATGTGTCAGACTAATGAATGGATCTCCATGATGCTTTTGGATCCAAAAATATAAATAAAGAAAGTAAGATCAGGATGACACAAAGAAAAGGTGAAAGAGTTCAGGAGAAACAGAGTGAGTAAGAGGAGTAGAATAAGTAGAAGAGCGAGGAAAGCTGACATGAAGAAAATTGGAAGAGGAATCGTGGTGGAATTTAAGGTGTGAGTCATGCTGGTTTTAAACAAACTCATAAAACCACAGGAGTTAAATATGCACTCTTATTTTCCTGTTTCTGTGTGTGTGAGAGAAAGAGAATGAGACAGAGAGAGAGTGTGCATGTTGAAGGAAATAATGATGGCATCTTATTGTGCTGCTGGAACTTACAGTACTACACCTCTGTTTTATTATGAGTTTTTAATGTAGAAAAACATTTCAAACCCTAGCATTCGTGATGAAATGTTAAATGGAAAAATTACTCTAAAATATATGGACATCAGATCCAGTTTTCTGCAGTTGAATTAGTTTTGAGTGATGTAAAAAATGCTACTGTGTGAATACATATAATGTGGAAAGAGTCTCTCTCATTTCCTTTCTTCATGATGTACACTAAGTTACTAACTACTGTGCTAATATTTTTAGATAATTGCACTCACTCACATGCAGTTTTTTAAAAAACATTTCAATTGTAAATACCTAAAAAACAAAAAAACTCTTAAGATGTAGATATCAAACAGATATAGATTGTTAATAATAAGCAAAAACATCATATTAAATAGCTGTGTGTAGATAGTGATTTAACATTGACTAGGGCTATAAAAGCATCTTTGTTCCGCAGAATCAGTTGTGGTCAATCATCTAGGACAATCCCTATCTGTTTAAAAATGAGAAAACTGTCATTTAGTGGACAAGTAGGATCACTTAATGAAGAGATTTTTAAAAAGCAAGCAAGCATGCTACACAATTATCACATCTTTCAGTGGTGTGTGGTCTGAGTTGAGGCCCTGTTGTTACTTAAAGGGAACCTATTATACTTATTTCCAGCTCTATATTTTTATTTTTGGACTCCACTAGAGTAGCTTTGCATGATTTGCAGTTCAAAAGTCCTTATTTATCTTATATTGGCCCTTTATGCAGCCCCTCAGTTCAGCCTCAGGGCAGCACATATCAGAGTCGTGTTAAGTTACCAAGGATGCAAACCCAACATTAACGTTTCCTGCTTTACTGATTCAAATTAAAAGTTTTTAAATGACTAAATGACTAAACAATGGGAGACTTTTATCTTGAAGAATTTAAAGGAAATGAAACATGTTCCTAACCGAATTAGCAGAGCTTTGTTAGCTGTGCTAAAAACCGGTCAAAACAACAACATATGGAGATATCTGGAGCTCTTTGTTCAGTGGATTATTTAGAAATAATGCAGGGAGGAATAGCACAAGCAGAAATAACCAGTGATGATGATGTCTGATGAAGAGCTGCAGACGACCAGCACACCTCCAACAGGTAAGCATCTTATTTTACTTTGCTGTGCTGTGTAATGGAAAAACACTCACAGCTTGCCAGCTCCACTTGAGTCATGGCTCAATGGGAATACCCTCAAAACAAATGGAAAAATGCCATAATGTTGGCAGAGTGGAGCAGTGACCTTGTGTCAGATGACCATATAAGGAAATCCGCCACAAGTTGATGTCGGCTCAGGCTGAAGGTAGAGAAAAACATCGGAAACTGAGCGTTCAGAGCAGTCTGAAGCTGGTGCTTTTTGCTCACAGAGATTACTTCTACATATGTTTACCTCATTATTTGACACTTTGGTCATGTTTAATTTGAACATCCAACATTGTAACATTTTATATATGACTGAAAATAAGGAAAAGCATAATAGGTCCCTTTAAAGGAACAGTATGTAGAATTTAGTGGCATCTAGCGGAACGGACTTGGCAGAAATGGAATATAATATTCATAAGTATGTTTTAATTTGTGTATAATCACATGAAAATAAGAATTGTGTTTCTGTTACTTTACAATGAGCACTTTATATCTACATAGGGAGCGAGTTGCCTTCCATGGAGGCCAACCATGTTTCTACAGTAGCCCAGAACAGGCTACACACTGGTCCCGTAATTCATGTAAAATCTGAGTCACAAAGTTTCACCTTTGCTCAACTCACCATCTAAAATTCATGGTAGTTTTTTTATTAGCACGGGCAGTATTCCTGTTATGATGATTTATGCTGCCATCACAGACCATGCTGAAACATCACCTCCAAAAAACTACAGGTCTGTTCATGTCTGAATGATTTTGAATTGTTGAGTCATGGTGGCTGGGAAAAGCTCTGCCCCTACTGTACTATACAACAACAAAAAAGAAAGAAAATGTCAGTGAACCTTGATAAAAAAGATACAGTGCCGACTCTTGTTCAGTTCTTTCTTCAAGTAAATTTCAAATATTACTTCACCTACTTTAATTTTTCAAGTTGTCAGTGGGAAAGTCTCAGATACTCCTACATGAAAAAAGCAAAATCAAGATCCTATTAAACTGTTGTTATTATAATACATGAACATATCTTACATTTAGAAAAAGTTGACCTGATTTAGGTGGTTTACCTATTTTTCTACATCCGTGTTGGGGGAAAATAAAATCTGAGTGCTGCTGACGGCAATTTGGCTGTTAGCATCCAATGATTAGCATTAATCACATACTCCAACTCTACTCTGGCTGGCATAAATTATAAAACATGTTAGATTTATAGAGCCATCGGTTTTTTTACTTGCTTAGAGACACAGTCTCTCTTTTTCTCTGTCCCAGCAACTGACGATGACACCATGAATCAGTGTTATTCAGATTTAAAAAACAATGGTTTCTTTTGGTCTTTGCTTGAGTACATTATCTTGTTAGCGCAGCTCTCAGTACTTTTAATAAAACATTTCAACTGTCTCGCTCAGTCATAAGTATGACATTATATGACTCATGAATATAGGCTTAAACCCTTCCTGTTTAAAGGGGAATATCACACTGACACATTACTCTGAGGCTTATTCATCTTGTTCTTAAATTGCAAATAGTGTTGTCTAACTCTGCCTTATCTGATCACAACATGCCCGACATATTGTCTCTTGATAGATAAGGTCTCTTTGCCAATCTGTCTCCAGGCAAAGCTGGTAATGAGGCAATGTATCATTTAACAAGGAAGCAAGGTGTGGCCGAGATATCTCATCTAATCTATCTCTGTCATCATCACATCTCTGTTACGGTGCCAACAATAATGTCATCAGCCCAAACAGGAAGTGCAGTGCAGTCTGTAAAGTATTTGTACGGCTTTGTTTTGGCTCTGTACTCCTGCACATTTCATGTGAAAAACAATATCAATCCGTGTTTGATAGACCATGTAGAAATTGTAGCTCTTGGTATGGATCTCCCAAAGGGTAAAAACAATGCTAGAAATACTACATTGTTCACCCAATATGGATGTGAAAGTCAGATATTTAACCTCATTAAAAATATCACTGTCTACTGTGTCACTGTAACGGACTGCAGTGTACAGCATAGTGTAACAGTGCTAAAGAGGAGACAAAAATGTAATACTTCACACAGCTGTTGTTAAGAGTCAAAAATACAAAGTTAAATACAGCAGTGTTGAAATATAGAAATGATTTCCTTATCCCCTCCCTCGTTTAAAATTAACAATTAATATTGTGATGCAAACTACTTTAAATCAGGGCAGACACAAAACATCTCCCTTTTGTGACACAGATATGATCAACTTTGTCATCTAAAAATAAAAATAAGATCTGCTTACTGTCTGCTTACTGGTTATCCACTTAGCTGTGACTGTCTTTCTTTCAGTCATTCTATCTCTAATGTTTAGTCCTGGTCTAAGGCAGTAGTAGTAGTGGTAGACGGTATGTCATTTAATTTTAAACATATAATATCTGCTGTACAGTAGCTCTTTGTCTGCTCAACTTATCGGGTCAGTTTCCTGTGATTAATTCAGACAGACAGTGACACCTGCTGTTAGAGAGGCGTAAGAAAATGCTTCATCTGAAAACATCATTTACTCTGACAAATTCCTTTATCTAACTTATAGTAGAAGTAAAAACATGCGCAGTGATGAAAAACTCACATCTTCACTTTTAAAAGATAGTGACAGAGACTAAGTAAAATTTTGACACGTATAATTACACAATGTTGAAATACTGGAACTATTATCAACCTTGTGCAGAAACTTTGTATTACAGAGTGATTTAGTGGGAAGCTGTCTAGGTAGAAACATTCCTTTTTATGAGCAAATTTAATAAATGTAATAAATGTAAAACTGAATCTTTGTTACTATAAGTCATGTTATTCTTTGTGCTTCTTTCGCTCATACCACCACACCCCAAACCTACTATAAAGGACAAAAAATGGCAAATGCACACATAACGTTTTCAAGATTAATTCAAACATTTGAAAGACATAAAGCTGCAGGATGCACACACAGAGACTCTCATACACTCTCAAAGCACATATGATTAAATACCTCAGTTGTGTTTTGAGTTCAGTGAAGCGCGGCCTCTTGCTGGGATCATACGACCAACACTTTGTCATCAGGCTGTAGAGAGTAGGTGGGCACTGAGGCGGCATAGCCAGTCGTTCGCCGTTTTCTATCCTGCCAATGACGTCGTTGTTCTTCACACCTTGGAAAGGCTTGATGCCGTACATAAGAATCTCCCACATACAGACGCCTGTGGAAAGACAAAAAACATCAAAATACAACCACTATGAGCTCTTTGATGCTGCAAAGACGAGAGAGTAAAACTAAAACAGAAGCTGACTTGAAATCAAAAAACCTACTGTTACATTATGAGGACAAAACTGACACAGAAATAAAGAAAACAGCACAAACTTACCAAACATCCAGACATCACTGGCTGTAGTAAATCGTCTGAAGTTGATGGATTCTGGAGCCATCCATTTAATAGGCAGTTTACCTTTTGACGCTGGGATACGGGGACGAGAGGAACTGTGTTACACTTCACAGGTCAGTTCAGCTCACATGATGAATAATATCGGAGCTTTGCTCCATGTGATGTTACAGAACAACAACAGCTAGATGAAAATTGTGGAGGGTGTATTTATGGGCACACTGTGTGTGTGTGTATGGAGTTGTTATTGTTACCTTTGTAGTAAGAGCTATCTTCCATGTATCGTGACAGACCAAAGTCCCCCAGCTTCACACAGTCGACTGTAGACACCAACACGTTCCGCGCTGCTATGTCCCTGAAGAGAAAGACATACAAACATGTACATTTATTCTGTTATTCTACTTAATGAGAACCTTAATAAATGATTTACATATGTCATGTTAGTAGTACTAGCTACCTTAAACCATCAGGAAACCATCCTTCAATCAAATAGCTGACCAGACAATCAAGCAGATTTGACATTATGGGCACCCATATACTAGGATAAGGAACCTTTTCCCCACCATATCAGACTATGTCTCCATTTTTTAGCAGAATACATGTTTCAACATAAAGCTTCCAGTAGGTGGCAAAACCAGGCTGTGGTTTGTACTTGCAAAAAAACAGTATTGCAGATCTGGCTGTCCCACATTATTATTACATATTAAATATGTATTAATATTCTATGAAGGATCACTTTGCACTTCTAACTACTTCTACTAAACTATAACCTTAACCTCAAACATTTATAATTTTTAAATAATATGGTATATCGCAGTCTTGGGAAGCCCTCTTGCATACCTGTGTACAAAGCGTTTGCTCTCCAGATAAGCCAGTGCTGTGCTGAGCTGGTAGGAGTACAGGATGAGAGAGGCCAGGTCCAGACTGTACTTCCTCACCTGCAGGAATGAACGTAACTATGGAGGACAGAGAGAGAGAAAAAAAACAGACAGGATGTTAGAGAGAAGGCGCAACAGTGATGTTGGGAAAAACAGAGGATGGAGACAAGGAGAGAGAAAGCAGGAAAAGCAGAAGAAAGCGCTGAGACAGACAGAAACAGAAAGATTGTGATTTACTAATAGATAACGTAAACCCTTATACTAATCGGTGTTTTACCTCTCCGAGTGTGCAGAGCTCCATGATGATCCAGACTGGATTCTCTGTGATGACTCCCATTAGCTTCACGATGTGAGGATGGTCAAACTGACGCATGGTCACTGCGGAGAAAGAAGAAGACGATTAGTTAACAAATAGGTTTTTCTGTACTGAAGGGCTCCTGCAAATTCTTGAGAATGAAAATTTGCTGGAAGGTAACATGTGACCAACACACACACACACACACACACACACACACAAACACACACACACAAGGAGCTTACATGCTTCCTGGAGAAACTTCTCCCTGACGCTGTCTGACGTTGAGTTTTTACACGTCTTCACTGCCACAGACAGCGCTGGGTTCTCCTGCAAGATACAGATACACCGAAGCAAAATCAGTGGCAGCATCACAGCTGAACTGAATTATCTACATAAAGTACAGTATATCCACTGTCCACTCATATCTCAATAGACAGGCAGGAAACTCAAAATTAAAGTTATTTGAGGTCTTAAGTTAAATTTATTTATTTTAATGAAGGTCTATTCAAATTCATTTACATTATATTATGTGTTTCTGTATCAAAGTCAGAGATTTGTGAATATATTGGAGTTATTCTGTGATAAACCAATAATGTTCTTCTGTTACAACTATATTGTACATGTGCCGTTATTGTGATATGAGTTTAAGTTTGGTTTCTATTTAGCTTAGCTTCAAATTGACTTTGCAGGGAGTGTTAGAGATAAAGACAACAGGGGAGAGGATTACCAGCATGTGTATTATGAGTCAGAAGCAGAATTTTATTATTTATTATAGAAGATGAACTACAGTTCTGTATCTACAGAGCAGAGTGTCATGTGAGTGAATGACTAACACAAGATTTGTATGGATTTGCTTTTTCCCCACCAATCAAACCCTAAAGCTGTAGGTAGGGGATCATCTATAGAAGGCTATACTCATCAGATTATTCAGATCTTAACATACCATAAGTAAAAGCTACGTTACAGCTACGCCTTCAATAAATTCACCGTCATTGATAACAATAAGAATGTTCCCCTGGTGTTTTGTATATCTAGGGGTGTGCTGTGTGCCTAATGCATCTATGCTGAGTCACACAC
Organism: Thunnus thynnus; assembly: GCF_963924715.1. Lineage (NCBI taxonomy): Eukaryota > Metazoa > Chordata > Actinopteri > Scombriformes > Scombridae > Thunnus > Thunnus thynnus. The sequence goes on from NC_089526.1 coordinate 20,872,995, forward strand.
TGACTGGGTCCCTGTGACACATTCAATTTATGTAGCAAAAGATGGACAGCACACATAAGAGTGTTAGAGAGCTTACAACTATAGCTTTATAATGCTCTGTGTGTGTGTGTAAGGGAGGCTGTTTACCGGGCTGATGTACACTCCTTGGTGGACGTCTCCGAACTGGCCTTCACCTATGCAGCGTCCCAACTCAATACGATCCCGCTGAATCTCATAGTCACGTGCTAGACACACAATATACATGGACATGAACACACACACATACAGTACAGACACACAAATGAAGACAGAGTAGACCTTCAGATCAAACACACACACCACTACCCACACATACACTTCTTAGTCAGGCTTTGCATCAACCAAGCTTGTCCGAGCTTTTTACAGCGTGCAGGGTTTGTTTGTTTTTGCATTTGATTGCTGAGAAATCATTTACAACTGATTGTGTGGATCATTTCTTCCGGCAAATTCATAATATTTGCAGGAGACTCCACCACACTGTGTAGAACAAACTGATTAACGTCATGTGTGCAACATTATGAGATGTCATCTTTGCTGGGGGTTATTTGAAACCAAAACTATCTTGTATTAATAAAGTTTAAACTCCTACTCTGGCAAGCTTGGTTTTATAGCAGATCAGCAGAGCTCGATGTCAACAGCATGCAGCAACAGCATCAGCAAACCACAGCCGGACATGCCATGTAACACAGACAAACAACAGCCAGTTAACAATCAGTGTGTATATGAACATAAATTTCTACATGAATCCAAATGGAATATGGATAAAGTCAGGTTGATTGTATAAATGTGAGACATAATTGGCAGGAAGTTGATATAGGACCAGTGTTTTTGGTCCAAATACCTTGTTTGGTGAATTTCATTCTATATTTTCTGTCAAGGAAACCATGAATTTTGGCTGTTGAGAGGCTGGTGGTTTGCTTTGCCTGACAGGCATGACACTGTTGACCTGACTTTGTCCATATAATATAGTGAACTGTATGGATAGGATATACATAGAGATATTGGTGTCAGTTTACACGGTTTGACAAATGTCTGACTCCTCTTTTTGTAAGTTTCACTGTTGTGAAATGTCCAGTACATATGCGCGACTTTTAGAGACAATTATCCTGGACAATAATGTCTTTTGTGGGAATGGTCTAAATGTGGAAATGGGCTATAATATACAGTACAGTGACAAAAATGCACGTAATTAATGCCTGTGTGCTTTGCCTCTAAATGTCGCCCATGTAACTTGATCTTAAAGAAGTCAAGCGTTATGGTTAACAATGGAGTGGGACTACCCTATTTGTTAGTGGTTTGGGTTTATAATGTTATAGTATATATATATCTATTTAAACCCTCGCTGCCTTTTTTCCTCCAGGCCAAAGTTGTAAACAGGAACATGCACTGAGTCAACTTGCATGGTTGAACAACATAAAACATTTTATTGAACTCTTGCCATGTTATTGTTACCCTAAGCAGTAAATGGGTTTTTAACAGCTATGCTTGCATTATTCTGCAAGTCCAGTGGTATTGATTTAACTTCTACATCTAACTAAAAAAAAAAAGGTTTGTTCCACCCTTTTTTCTTTAACATCCAAAATACACAAAAAGAACCAATGTCCATTAACTGGGACTCAGTTCTGAAGCTACCACCAAACTGACAGCACATCAAACATCAACAGAGGTACAGGGGTCAAATCAACAGGGTACAGATACACAAATAAATTCAGAATTTTATTTTACAGTTGCAAGCAAACGTAAAATAAGGATCACAACAACCGCCAAATCAAAGTGCCATCACAATACAACCAGACTTATGGTACGTTCCAATCATTACCTTGATCTAGTCCATAGTATTCTGGGAAAATGGGTTAGTGATAGGAGACAGAAATAACTAGCTGTGAGATCCATTCATTGTTACTGGAGTCTTTATTTTTTATGTCAATGTTACTACAACTACTGCTGTGATTGTGGATGTGACAGTGACGCAGCTGAGAGCAAGTTAGAGGTACTGAATGTCAGTTATTATATACTGTAGTATCTGTGTCTGTAATATAACTTAGGATATTTAAAGCCTTTTAGTATGTCTTTTTGAAGAAGGTTAATTTTTGTTGTGCACATACAAAGAGCAAAACAAAGCAACACACACACACACACCACTGGCCACCCATTGCTAGTGTAAACAATATGTAAAAGTTGTGTTTTAAAACACAAACACAACTTAAACACCAAACGGACTCCTCTTGTTGCTTGGCAACCTGCTGTTTAACAAAACCAAAACAGACACTGAAAGAGTGAAACTGCTCAGTGTGAACATGAACAGCTAAACGTGACCTTGGCTGACTTATGTATACAAGTGTATTGATCTTCTGACTAAATCAGTCATTTATTTATCTGAGACAATGATGTGACATGTTTAACAGTAGTAAATAGCAGGGATACAGTGAGGTTTCTTCTCTTTGGTGTTTTAGAGTTATCTGTAGTTATATACAGTTACCGCTGTTTGACTAGCTTGCTCTCGAAGAATGTGTTTCTGTATTAAAATTGTAAGTCAACAGGACTTAGGTGAAAGGCAATTTATGAATGGTCAAAAAGCAGAAGCCATGTTGGAATTTGGTTGCATGGAACAACATGTGCTTATGATATCCAGGCAACATTTTGAGGCAGTTTAAATGGGCATTTTTTCACACAACTTGCCAGCTGCATTGCCCATCCTAGCTGAAAGTGATATCGCCCATCTCTGCTGCCTCTGAACATTGCCACTATTTAGCATTGCAGTGAGCTAAATAAAAACAACAGTCCTAAACCTGGTGAGCAGGCACTACTCAGCAGCAACAGCAGCATAGAAATACCTTTCTCATTCAGAGGGATGATTAATAGCTGTTCACTACTAATCATCAAGCATTTTTAGAGCAGAAAAACCTCTTCACTGATCTCTCATACAGAAATAATGACACATTGTCATTTGTCACACTGAACACTCATATAGTCCTGTAGTATGGTAGCAACATATTTGAAAAATGTTAACTGTAACAGACATTTTGGTTACACAACATATCAAATCAGTTTGAGGAAGTTGTGATTCTCTCTGAATCTTGTGACAACTCAAATAGACTGCAGGTCTATTAATATACAGACAGTATGTGCTTTCAGTGGTTTCCCCTTTTATGAAAGATTACTACATGTGACTACTGAAAATGTAGTTTCATTCAAACCTCAGTCACTGTTTTACCAGCCATTCTTTTTATCAACCAATCCAATTCAAAGCTGCAATCAGAAAATTTTTAATTAGACCTGATTAGTCATTAAATCCACCTAGTATAGATGATCGTGGTGAAATACATTATACAGCTCATTTATAGCATTTCAACATATTTTCCTGTTATAAAATATTTAATGTGTTTAGTGATTATGGTACCTGCTTAGTGATATCAACAATTATGAGGTGAAACATTTCAAAATGCAAAAATAAATGCTCATCTGTATGTGTAGAGAAAAGTTATGGTTTTCAGCTTTATATTGATGTGAGAAGGACAATAGTTATAAAATCTTTTTCAAAAGGTGAATTTAGTTTTTCATCTGACTTTAACATACTTTAATAAGATGATTGTTTATCTAGTTTTGGGACAGAATTACCTGCCCTCGCACAAAAATATTCAAGATAAGACCACGAAAAATTACATCTAAGTAAAATATATTGAAAATGAAGTTGAGCAGCATTAACAGTAGAAGAGTCTCCTCACTCTGATCCCAACCCAACTTTACTGCGAGCACAAAGACTGAGAGACACCCAGTGACCCAACCTAGCAACCTTCCCACCTACACACACACACATGAACCAACCCTCATACGCAAACACAGTACGCTACATGATCACAAACAGGCGAGTCTGATGAGATCCACTGATCAGTCACTTTGTCTCTTCACTTGTCATATGAGCTATCTGCAATATTTGTGTGCTTGTGTATGTGTGTGTGTGTGTCTGTGTATTTCTACTCACTTGAAGGCATGGTATAGGTGTCCTCCTCATCTATGATCTCAGCATAGTCGTCTGTTTCTGAGAGGAGAAATTAGTGAAGAAACATTAAGTCTCGCTTGGTGATAAAGAAAAGATAGATAAAAGAGACAAGCTCACATCCTGTCCTATCCTGATATCGATATAAGATGCTTTATATCACCCAGAGGTAGAAATACTACCATTATATTCCTCGTCACTGTCAAACAGCAATAACAAATAAACGCATCAAATTACTGCATGCAACTCAAGAAGCTGAATGAACACACCTTCCCAGAGTTAAAAAGGAGTGAAAATAACAAGAGTAACAGAAACACACCATCATCAGACAGAAGTACCTTTCCGAATGACTGTCACCATACCCGACTCCAAACACATGCACAACTACAGTAACGATTACAGTAAAATGTTCATGTACTATAGAACAGCTGCACACGAGGAATGGGAGACAGAAGAGTGAGGTACAGTAGAGAGTGAGAGACACACACACACACACACACAGAGGAAAAGGGAGGGGTGGAAAGGTTTGTTCTTTCCAGAGAAACAAGTTGAAAAAAAAAAAAACAGGGTGAGTCATGGATAAAGCTGCAACAGTTACAGGCAGATACAGAGACAGATACTATACACATATATGATAAATGTAGACACACAGCAGGAATCCTATATGTTACTACTTTATGATGGTTAATAGAAAGAATTTGTTTACCATCGCCACTAGTGTGACCTGCATGCACCGTTTGATACAAACAGAGAAGGAGAGAGAAGAGAGGGAGAAAGGTATTAGTTTTACTGTTAAATCAAATTAAAACATATAAGCTATAATTTAATGCATTGATCCTACATTCAAGGTAATTTTAAGGTCATTATGTGTAACTGTGAGTTAGTCAGAGGTCAGTAGACAGTCAGAGCGGAGACAGAGTGACAGTGACTAAAGCTCTCCATGTGGACATCTGGCCAGACAAGGACTCCTCACTGCAAACACAGATGAGGCTTTATAGGGGGAAACAGGGTGCACACACTCATATCTATGAGCGCTTTATCTAACTCTTAGCAGTCACTGTCAGTCATGACATTTAGAGCAGCGGACAGAGAGTGAAAGAGACCAACAGGGACGGAGAAAGAGAGACTGGGTTTTATACCTGAGACACAGACGGCTCTGGTCCGTACTCCGTCCATCCGTTTTTCCATCCGCCTCTCATGATTTGAAACTCTGCGCCACAGAGGAGAAAGTTATTTTTGGTATTTGGTCCATATTAACCTAAATTAATTATTATTCAGGATGAACTTTTAGTTGCAGAAGAAGAATGAAGGCTCCTCCCGCATCCTGTCACGTGTGTCAAACATTACGAAACATGTTTTATAGATATGGACAATATAAGGAGTTTAAATTCTGTCATAAATAAATGTTAAAATGTTGCATTAGTCTGTTAATCCGTTCCATGTTTTGGGTTTAAAGTCACATTCAAATTTCCTTTCAAACATTTTCTGAAGTGCAGAACAAAGTGTGTGAAAAATAAAGAGCTATGCATCAACCGTTAAACATCTGAAGCTCTTATACATCTCTTATGCATCACTAGAAATTAAGCTACACCCGATCTCACAGGAAAATGACACTTCATAAAGCATCTAATGAGAGAGAGAGAAAAAAAAAAGAGTTGACTTACTTTGGGATGGAAGGCAGAGCTCTGTCTCCCTCTTTAAGACAAAATGAACACATGGTTTCATGTAAGAGCCACAACAATTTCTTCGCAGCCATAGTTATTTTTAGAAAAGACTAGCCAAGCACGAGCTGGTTATTCAAAGTGACAAGCATAAAGCCTCAACAGCCACAATCAGACTTGACTACTGTTTGAAAGATGGCTGACAGCAAATTCAGCCCTGAGTGCTATTTATGCTATGAGGTAAACATGTTAGCCATTTTGTTACCATCTAAACAATGCATAAATTACCACAATCATTTATCTCCACATAACTGTAACACTAGAATGCAGCAAAACACACGATGATGTATAAATTCATTCAAATGTAAAACGTGTGTCCTACCTTTGTGCACTCTGACAATGAAGGAGTGAGTAGCTGAGGAGACGAGCCGACAGTAGCCGTCAATCAAGTCAGCCATGTTTTCTGCTGTAGTCAGTGATGCCGTGGTGACTGTGAGAGGCTGCACACGCACGCACACACACACACACACACACACACACACACACACAGAAGGATTAGTGTAAGAGTGGGACAGAGAGTTGCTTCACTGTGGACTTGGACACAATGAGAGCTTTATTAAGCATAACGTCTCCTACCAGCGCGCATATACACACATTCAATGCTTCACACACACACATCCCTACACAGATACTCATATGCCCACATGCTTTTCTGCTAGTACGCCTTGCTGCGAACACACACACCCGCTCTCGACAGACACACTTACGCTGACACTCAAGTACAGATGGCGACACTCGTCTTCACCCTCCTATGCGCGGTTTCCCTCTTTCTCTACATCTTTTCACAGCATTTGTCCTGCTTATTTATGTGGTGCTACAACTTAAACCACAATGTTTAACAAGCAGAAGCAGCATTTACTTTCCTATTTCACAGTCTGATAACAGCAGACGGAGCCAAATATTTGATGGGTCCATTAGTGTTTCACAAAGAACCACGCTGCATGTAAACAGTATGACAGTATGTAACGTGTGTGTTTGTGAGTGTTTGTTTTTTGGGGGTTTTTTTTTTTACCTCTGGAGCTCCTGCTACGTTGAGCTGCAGCATGCCTTTCCTGTCCTTCTCTTCTAAAGCAGAATACTGGATGGACTGAACCTGGTTAAAGTTAGCTAAGTGTGTAGGCTGCAGAGACAAAGACAGATACAAACAAATCAAAATTAATTCATTGTAACACTTGGACACACTTTCTCGTTCAAGTGAATTGGAAGGCACATGGATGAGAAATTATTCTTTATTCCTATGAGCCCATTTTAAATACAACAATAAACACTGAGCACTGGGTGGCATAATGCCATTAAAGAACTGGAGTTATAAGTGTGCAGCTGTCTCCCGTATTTTAAGCACCTCATCAATGCAGTTGCGCATATTTCCAGATCATTTGAGTACATTCACATCACACGACAATCACACGTCTGGATTTTTTCAGCACATATTGTCTGTTTTGTAACAAAAACTACTTAGCTACTGCCATTTCAAGACACTTAATTTCAACTTGGACAACTGAGGACACATGAGAGAATCTGTCTACTGGAGAGACAAAACAAACCAGTAGAGGGCAGCAGTATGGTGGATTGTCACTGTGGCCTTCCAATCATCTTAAATAAGAGTATACAGTTGAAAGCCCTCTTCAGTTCAGAAATATAAGCATATAGATGACTTAATGACCATATGATCAAAAAAAAAAGAAAGAAAGTACATTTTGAAATGGCAACACACTAACTGAGGATTCAGAGTGCCAAGTTAGATTTTCTGTTGTGAGTTGTGATTTTGCATACTCACCGTTGAGCCCTTATCTGTGAGGTAGCTGATTCCTTCCTCTGGTCCGATAGCTAACTCTACTGATATTACCCAACTAGACTAGAGTGAGGGAGAGAGAGAGGCAGTGGGAGAAAGACAAGATTAACACAGATGCCATTTTTCATTATAAGTCACATTTTGCTGTACAATAACTAAAATGGCATAAATTTAATAATTGTAATAACATAACATTTTTAATGTTCTGATATGTTTTTACTAGTTTTGACATTAAATAAGACTAAAGAAGGGTTTATGTAGATGACACTAATAGCACGTTACTGCAGAGGACAGTATGAGGACTATGCAATATACTTCATGTACAGTAACATCACCATTATAACATGTTCATCACAGTAAAGTTGTGCTGGCACAGACACAGAGCAGGACTGTGAAACAAACATGGCAACTTCTATTGCTAACCTCGTCTTGCATGGTTCTGACAAGACATTTAAATTAAAGATGAGATTCCTCCCTGCATGCTTTCTACCCTGTGCATGTTAACTACCCTCCACCACCATGACTTAGTAATAAGTTCCAGGTAGGGAAAATGTGTCAATGGACTATTCATCTAAACACGCAACATTTGTCTCAACGAATTGAGTGCTGTCCTACCCCCAATGCACATTTGAAGCACTCCTTGTCGAAGCGGTAGATGGGAGAGAGTATCTCAAAGAACTTGTGGATGCTCTGCTCATCATTGAGGTTAGCAAACTGCTTAAAGGTCTGCTGGATCTGCTTACGAAGAGTCTTTGCCTGATAGAGAAGGAGCAGAGGGAGGAAAAAAGCAGGGGTAAGGAACTGTCTTTCTGGGAGAGACACAACAGACAACTGACAAAGCACACTGTGAGTGACAACAGTAGGTTCAACTTAATTCCAGACAGTAAGATAATCAGATATTGAGCCAGACATTTATTGCGTCAAGATGGTGTCCCTGCCAGTTCACCAGTCAAACAGTCATCAGCTCAGCCAGCAGACAAGGCCAAACTGGAATTGCCAAAGAAATGTCTGCCACTTTCACTTCTGTTATTAGGTAATGGAACTAAAGTTATTCAGGGAGATGGAAATCACTGCTGCTTTACTACATCATCAGTGTTTTTATCTCACCTTAAGAGAGTCCAGCAGGCTTTTGGGGAAGAACCTTCTCAAACCAACATCTTTCCTAAAAAAAGAATTACAGCGTCACATTTATCTTTGAAAAGTTGCATATTTACCTTAACACAATTTGTTAAAATGAATTAAAATCAGAGGTAATGCAGTTTATAGTGTGGAGCAAATGAAAACAAACATGTTTCAATCAAATCAATCTTACTCTAGTAGTTCGTAGTTGGATTTCTTATCCAGGGCGTTGCCTGGCATCTCTCTGAAGAACCTCCTGTATAATTAACAGAGAGAGGATGATGGTTTAGACACAGGATTAATTAATACATTTCTAGTTAAAATACTCTGGAAAAAAGCAATAATATGTGGCATATAAAGGAATACACAAACTGCATTTTCTCACCTTATTTCCAAACAGCCCAGTTTCAAAGCAACATCTTGATCCACCTGATCGGCTATATGTTGCATGTAGTCACTCTTCACCTGGTGAAACAAAGTGTAGCAGCACAGTGAATGATGATGAATGATTTTGAGAAAATATCTAATTGCGATTATTTTGACTGTTACTGCAATTGCAATATGATTTGCAATATTAGAGGAAATTCTCATTTTTGCATCATTATTCTCATTTTAATTGGAAAACATATTAAAGTAATTATGGTGTTTTCAGGGATCTACATCAAAAAAAGATGTTTTCTTAAGTCTGTAGAATATGATGTGTAAGCCAGGACATCTCTGCAGCACAAAATATTTATTTTGTATGGTATTTTGAAACACATTTCGCCTTTAACATATATTGCACCTCCTGAGATTTGAAAATTGCAGTGGGCCATATTGTGATTTCGATAAAATTCTGATTAATTGTCCAGTCCTACAGCATAGCTTTTTATAACAATCATTCTGTAAATAATAAGTAGCTCTAGATAAAGTTAAATGATGCAGTCATAGATTGTTCTCACTTTATGAATCATTTAAACAAAACAAAAACAAAACAAAGACACATTTCTGTCTCCTCTTATTCTGTGGTGTCTCACCTGGTGATAGAGGTAGTTGAGAGAGGGTTTGTCTTCAGAGAAATGACTGAGGTAACCTTTAGGAAGGTACCGCATCCGCAACTCATACCTGAGAATCACAGAGACAGTTTGGCTAAATAACCATACAGAGCTCACATACACCCACACACAGACTGAATAAACCTGTAGCATCCTAATGCAGCGCCTGTGTGAGACATAGAGACAGAAGGAGCAACGCTTACTCACACATACGGCTGACGCATACACAGACCTCAGTATATTTAAAGCTCCAACTCTGGCTGAGATAGGGGTAAAACAGGGACGAGAGGCACAGCAATTTAAAAAAAACATGATGTTTTGGTCTGAAAAAAAATCTATAAAAGTAACATTAGATTAATCTAAGTGTTGGCCCACGATAAGGCAATGATTTTAAAACATTGTCAAACATTATCAACCGATTGGATATACCTGTTTTCTATGTAAAATATTACAATATGAAAGAAAATTCACCACTTCCTTTTAATATGTAAAATCAGTGGAAACATTTGTTTTTTTTACTTCAATTTTGTATTCAAATGTTATTTTATCTAAAATATATTAAAATGTTTACTGTGTTTGATGAAAGAATGTGTGTAGGGGTCAATGGTGTCTTGTTCAAATCTAATGGCATTTTTAGTCATTGTTTCCTTTTATAAAATCTCTAAGTCGTTTCAGACAAAATGCATAAATATGTTATGATATATATTGCATAAAATCAAAAGGCTTAAAATATCAAGTATGTCTTTTTAATCACCCAGCTCTACCACACATGTTCTGCCGTATTATGGTGGAATTAGTCATGGTCATGCGTGACGTGGGAAGTGAGAGTGCATGTTGGCTACAGAATAACAGTGGGGTAGATTCTTAACCAAAGTCACTACAGCAGGGTGGCTGTTTGCCTACAAAGTAGCTTGAAAGCAAGTCTTGAAGTTAAAAGATGGCTTTTCTATTCACCGAGCTACCTTACTGTGTGGTGGCTCAGTGAGACGTGCTCTCGTATTTTTGCTGACAGTGAACTAACTGAAAGTGTCAACCATAAAGCATAATGAGATTCCTGCTGTTACATTTGCCAGTTAGCTGTGCCGTAGAAGTACCCAGATGGGCCATGATTGTTTATAGTGATTTTATTTTATGACTGACATATTGCAGTGACTACAGTTGAGAGAAATGGGTCAGGAGAGTAGTGAGCTCCAAGCTGCTGTGATGCTACAGACCTATAGTTAGATAACAAAAGGAAATCGAGGCTGAAGATGAAATGAATAAAACATCCTTGTTCTATAATGAATGGCGTTGGAAAGAAAAGAAAGAACCGAGTAAGAAAGAAAACACAGATGTGAGAGATGAGAGAAAGAAGGATGCAGAGAAAGATCAAAGTGAAAAAGAGCAACTGCGAGCGCACGAGAGAATGGGAGAAAGCACGCAAGGGAGTGAGACAGAGTCAGTCCATCCCCTGGGCTACTGCTGCCGTTCTAACAATAGCTTGGCAGCAGCAGAAGCTCCTGTGGGCTTGCAGCTCTGCCACCCTCCGAGGAAGAGCTGCAACAACTTGCAGTGCCCCTCCGCTGCATGTAAGCGGTGTGGGCAACTCCTTCATCTTGAATTCATTTCAATTTTAATGACTATGGGTGTAACACATGAACTTCAGAACAACAGACTGAATTGTTAGAAAGGTTATTAACAATATCAGCTGAGGATGTTCAAGAGCTGACGCTGGTATATTTATAGGTTGAGTTTAAGTTGAAAATGGACAGAGCTGCTTTCAAATAACGAGGCAAATAAATGTTCCCCTTCATCAGACAGAGAACATCTTTCCTACAGAGCAACATTAGGCAGCTCCATCACGGCTTTACACAGTACATAACAATTCAATAAAAGGCAATGAATAGTACCTTCGTGCAGGTCATGCACTTGTGAAATGAAGTCACTTTGTACATTTCAATTTAAGTTAACACCATAAGCCCCTTACTCATTTCAGCTATTAACTCCTCCCAATCCACAATGGGGAGACATAGATAAATGGGTTAATTTTAAACCTCAAGAAAAACAAGACAGGAACTGTGTTACAGGGGAACAATTCAACATTACATACTTGGTTATAATGTTTTTTACTATGTGTACTCAATAATAACCATGAGTATGTTTCACAGTCTTGGTCAATGGTTCCTGGAAAGAATAAAATGGTTTCACTGGGAACATTTGTTATGTAGCTTGAGTCCAAATTTTATGGTGGGCTTAATAAAGTACTGTTGGTTGGCAGGTTTGTAGCCTTAACAAGTGCAGTTTCTGTATGGTCCAATAGGGCATGATGACATGTTTATACTTATGTGTTCTCAGCTCAATGGCTCCCAAGCCGATCAGCTTCCTAGACCTCCTCTGTGAAGAATAAAGTGATGTTATGTTGCCTGGCTTGTTACTTGATATTAGCACATATATATGCACATATACACATACAATACTCTTTGGTAGCCCTTATGGAAAAAGCAGGACAGGGGGAAATAATGGGGAGTGGGAAAAGGCAGTGAGCAAAAAACATTGAATCTTGTTGTGATTCTACCTCCATTCCTCCTGGGGGTGTTGTTTCTCATATTTCTCCCTGACGTGAGACACGCCCAAGTCAGGATGTAACCAATGGAGTGCTTCAGAGTGCAGATGGGTCAAACGGAGGCCAAGAGAAGACACACAGCGTAATTTGTGGATCTCTGCTATCTTCTGGATAACACCCTGTTAAACAAAGATGAATAAAAGAAGTGAGAAGCAGGGAAATGATGATGATAGAGGCTGGTAAAAGAAGAAATGTTGGTGTGTCGATATTCTGTATTTAGCTTCTGTCTCACCCTGACATCTGTAGCGTCTCCGTGTCTGATATTACTAGCCCAGGTGCATGGTTCACTGTTCGTCTCGAAGTAATGAAAGATCTTTAGAACCCGGTCCATGGAGCCTGGAGGCCGCTCAAGACCTCCTGCAGAACCACTGGTACCAACACCGGTACCACCGGGCATTCCAGACCGGGATTTAACCCCACAACCACCCGCTGCGGAGTGATTGAGGTTGGGTTCCAAGTAGGAAGACGACGCCATGCCTGACTCAGATGTTCCTGCTGGGGCTAACTGGCTGTCATATTCTGAAAACAGAGGGAAAAACAGAGAAGACAGAGGTTAAAATGTGACTGAATAGTTGATTGGTAGCAACTTGCCTTATCTCCTCACTGGAAATTCATTTCATGATCTGATTTTGTTAAAAGAGTATTACACAGCAGGTATTGACATATCATGTTTGAGCAGGCTTTGGTTGCATGCAGGTAAATAGTCCATGTGGAGAGCAAAAGAGATGGAACGCATTTGCCGATAGTAATCTCAGAACCCATCGTCTATCATCTGATGACTATTCAGCTTTTTAATTTATCTGCATTTATTATACAGATATCTGTTTATAGAGATTAGCCGACATGTCATTTGGACCTAAAACACCAACAAAAAGTTGCTAATCGGACAATGACCGGCGCATGGAAGAGGAAGTCTCGGCTCTGATATCCCTTATCCGATATCCCTGGCTACACCAGAACCCTGAAATATTGAGAAAGATCTAGCCTTGCAGACCTACACAACACACCCACTTTACTACATGACATCCGCCCTGATATTGTCACCGTAATGGCACACTCCCCTGAACCCTAAACCCTAACCCTAATCATCTTACTGCTCATGGCTAAACCTAACCAAGTGGGTGTGTAATGTAGATACTGTGAGTCTGCAGATAGACCTAGTTTTAAATATTGGCCGTTGTCCCAAGAGGCTAAATCGTCATCAGACAGATAGCCGATGAGTTCCGAGATTGCACAGCCAAAGAAAAAAAAACAGGCTAAAAAAGACAATTAGGGTACATAAAGAAAACTACTTCATCAACCCTTTTTAAACAAACAGCAGAGGGAATAGCTGAGATAGTAAAACGCTCACTCAATCAGCCTCTCAGTCACCACCAGTCTGTCATTAATACTGCACTTTATACATCTGTCACAACACAAAACAGTTCACATTAATAATCATAAAGCCATAAAAGAGAACACACACAGAAACAAATCCAGGTGGAGTACAGATAATAAACCTGTCAGTACACAAACAAATAATAGTAGTGAGACAGCAGAGAAATATGCAGTACCAGTCAAAGGTTTCAACTGGTACTGTACACTTGAGCATGACTACATGTGTGTTTCAGTCAGTCAGTAAATGAGTCAATGTCAACCAGAAAAATACTGACACAAGGTCTTTTTAGAGGGATCTAATGGACACACAGTTGACATAAATCAGTTGGGTTTAAAAAATAAATTGTCAACCGATGGGAAACACTTCGGTCAAACTGGACAGTCAACTGCTAAATCAACCAGGTATTTAATCTTATCAAGCATTTGGTTTGACAACAAGCGGCTAAAAGCAACCATTCTGTAAGTGAACAGGATGTGTCCAACCAGTTCAAGCCAAACTCAAGTCTTTCTAAAGCACATCTCTACCTCTCTCACCTGCCTGCATGACTGCAAGGTGGTTCTTAAAATCTGGTTTGACACCCTAAAATCTGCTGTGGGAGGATTACTAAATTTTTCCCTGACATACTGGTGTTTGAATGACCTTTCCAAACCTCTTACACTGTAATCTTAGTCTACTGTAGTTGGGTAACAGCCTAAACACAGGATGAATTCTTTTGTGACAAATTCTCAACAATGAGCCTACAGAAACACAAGAAGTCTCCTTAAAGCAGTCTTCCTCGTGAAAAAAAAACATGGTTCAATTTTAAGTCCTAGCATAACACGCTTCACATTAACTATATGACTAGTGTATAAGGCTACAATAGGAATGATATTCACACTGCAGTCAGTACCTAACAAATTCGGACCTAAAATCTACCAGAACTACAGAAAAACAAGAACAAATTCTTTCTTTTTGTCCAACTTTCTTTCACATATAGGTTATTTTTTGACCTCATCTTTTCTACAGTAGGTTCATCCTCACACATCCTATCCTTGTGTTGACATACGCACTCTGCCGTTTCCTGTGTCATACTGTATTGTGACTTCCTGGATATCCCAGCAGGCCTTGTTGAATCATCATCACCCCAGTGAGTTTCAGCTGACTGTGAATTCTGGCCATCATGTGGTAACAAAAGAGACGCAAGTAAACCAAATCTGAGAGAATCATTTCATGGGTTATTTCCAGTACCAGGAACATAATCCACCACAAATTACTTTTTCCACAATACCTGTCTAAAACTGATCTGCATCATCATGTACAGTTTATTTAATGCCAAAAGGTCTGATTATTTTTACTGGATGCCTCCACTAATCCACTGACAATAAATCCAACTGACAAACTGTTTTCAGTCAAAAGTCACTGCCTGTAATAGCTGTTTCAGTACGGATGGTCAGGCTCCTAAACAGCCTGTAGTAAGCAGAAAAATCACTGCTTTTAACATTGCAACCAAATAGTCAGTGCTTTCATTTTTCTGTATTGCATTCAGGTCACAGCCAGATCACTTCATACTGAGAAAAAAGGGAGAAAGAAACACAGAAAGAAATATAGAGACTGATCCAGAGAAAGTTGGTTCAGCACTTTTAACAGCTTGACCTACAGTTGCCTCTTTGAAGACAGCAAGTGAAATACATGCCTCTGTGTGTGTGTGTGTGTGTGTGTGTGTGTGTGCGCACAATGACTGCACCAGAAGTGTAAAAGGGGACATTATGTGTCTGATAACCCGACTCAGCACTCTCTTGCAAAGAACTTACTGTATCAATAGTGTGCGTCTGTGTAAGTTCTATACACTCTATTACATCCTGTGTCTATGGAGAGGCTTTTTTCACTTCACTTGTCATAGCAGGAAAAGCATGTGTTACTAATAACTTTAAAAGATTGGCTCGTTTCAATTCAAGTATCCCAGTAAGTCATGACAGTGTGACAGCGAGCCGGCAGGAACAATACCAGGACCTGAAACTGAAGCAGATAAATGGAATTTAGCCATTATTAAGTTTATTATTTACACCTGTATTTTTGGACATATCAAAATGTCTTCTGTAAAAAGGTCTATTGCACTAGTTATTTTCTCTGTAGTTACTGTTATGAACTAGAAATCCCTCACTCTAATATTTTAGTATTTTCTACTTAATTAACCTTTTTGCTACTATTTTTGTAATCTTCCATCAGTCATTATTGTTATCCTTAATTTCCCAAGAAGATATAGTTTGTAGACAATATGTGTAGACAGGATATTTTTTGCTAAAACTATTTTTCTAAAAGTGTTATTTAAAAAGGTCTGTTGGCTCTTGTTCATAACTTTTAGTGTCACTCATTGAAGTGACATGCATTGAGGGAAGAGTTTATCTTTTTGTTTGTAGACAGTAGGGAGACCAAGGTTGGATTGAAACACTGTTTGCCAATTACGTGTTCCAGATCATTATTTATGCTTTGTGTATGAAATGCCTGAAATGATCCTTTTGCTCACCTGTCAAGGGTTACAGAAGTAAACACTGAATAAAGTATTCACCTGCCAAGAAAATTAGCTCTTGTCCAAATATTTAATTTAGATTTTATAAAGATGTAAATTTCAATGTTATTTCATGTACAGAATCAGGTAATGGATTAAAGTTCAAGTGACTGAAGGCAAGAAGTCCTTGAAACATACAAGAAGTGAAAAGATGTGTAGATTATGTACATTTTATTAGGTTATGTAAGGTTATTATGCATTTACTTTCTAAGTCTCCACAGTTTAAGAGACAGATAAATGGAGATTAGTTGGTCATTAGCTAAAATAATGAGGTATCTGGAGAAGAACAGAGGCACAGAATGAAAACTGAATCTTTGGTACAGCAGGTGAACATAGTCTACCATGTATTTACATATATGTAGCTTTCATTAGAGCAGGCTCACACTGTAGATAAGTAGAAATACTGGTAATACAGAAAAGTCAGTGTATAACAGGCCTGCAAGGCTTTAACACAACAGATTAGTGTAGATCAGATTACATATTATCTCTTACAGTATTAGTATCAATTAAAAAGATACCACTACTGCTATGATACTACTAGATTATTAGGTGGCTTGTTACAATAGCAGAGTGTCCATTAAAAATACCAGTATATCTCCTCATTATAACAAAACCAGCTGCCTTTTGAGTAACTACTACCCCTCTGTCTATCTGATGAAAACTGTCACTGTGAATGCATTAAAGGCTGCACAATTAGTGTTGTTTTACTGGGAACTTTCCACAAAATAACAATATATGAGATAGGCTCTGTGTATTTGCTTGAAATGGTCAAACAAATCCTCTGAACTTCCTCCTGAACACTATAAGCTTTATGAAGTGAAGATCAGTACTGCATTTCAAAGTTGGAAGGAGTTATGGACTCTGAACCACTTCAGTACAGCTGTTAGATTTCAAAATAATATACATATATTATTTTTAAATATACCTTCCTTCAATATCATGATGCATAGTAAAACGTTAAGTGACTAACTATTAAAAATCTATAAGGTTCATCCAATCTCAAAAACCCACACCTGATCATGTTCTGCTACTAACCTTGTAACATGTCATGTCAGTTTACTTTGTGACATCAGATGCTTTTATGTTATGTGGGTATTAGATTAATGTAATAAGATTTTTTTGTTGTTGTCATTTGCTGTTGGGAAAAATCAATTATAAATACTGTAGATTTAGTGAGTTCGCCTCAATTAAGCTCAAAATCGCAACCTAAGTTTTTGAGATGCAGCCCACAGCAGAGTTTTATGTATTTTTGGTGGGTTATACTGATAAATATATCATCAAAACATCCTTTGTGGACCCCCCCCCTCCCCGGAAAACCCTGTCCAGAATGTCCGTAAGCGGTAATACGGTTGTACAACATACTTTCAGTCGTTATAACAGCAACTCTCTTAGTTTGCATACAGCTTTCATGCCTTGTCTCGGAGGGCCAAGTTAAAAAATGTATTGGGGACATAATTTTGACTGCAACTAGTTTCAAATAGAAACCATTGCACCAGAGGAGCCATGGAGTCACAAACCAGCCATCTGCTGCTGCTCACTCACACATCAGAATAATCAGATTACATATTAAGCGCTCAGACGTTGTAACATACCATAGTATACATCGATCCAATATCACACACATACCCCTAACCTAAATACCACATACAGCTTAATAAAATCCTACTGGTAGGCATACCTACCTACATTTGCCTTGGTGCATGTATTCAGCGCCTTTATGCTGTAAATACTGTTACGTCATACATTACTTGGAAATGGGGTAAAAGTATGTTATCTAAAGACATTGTTCAGTTTTAATATGGCCCCCAAATCTCTAAGGCGACAGACTGGTAGCTAAATCCATGCTTTACTCAACGCTGTACTGTAGGTTAGGCTAAAGAAATAACAGATTTATGAGTATGTTGTTTTGCTAAATTGTCTCTGACATTGACCGGAAGGAGGTCACGTTTGCCGGCGAGATATCTGAAATATTTATGAATGGAGCTGATTGACTCAATGAACATAAAGTTCTTTGCCAAAGAATCAATTTATAGTTGCAGCTTGAGAACTTTTGTTTTTGCTTTTCTGAAGGTCTGACACCTGAGGCGTTGAAGTTGGCTGCCAAATGTCACTGCATTCTTCAGCATTACGACATCAAAACAAGCAACAAACACACAGCCTTTCTATTACAAAGAGTTTCTTTTAGTTACCAACTGTATAGCTTGCAAATTCAGATTTACGGCATTACAATACATGGATGTCAATGCAAGTTTGCATTACTATTTTAAAATAGGTGCACTACACAGCACAGGATTGATAAATCATTTCTTAATGCACCAATTTAAACTCAACACAACTGCACCAAATCTCCACATGCCTGCCCTCGCACACTCCCACAGAGCAGTGAAATAAAGTCAACTAGGCCATGCAGGCAGCCAGGAGAGAAGCAGGCGGCTGCCAGTCCAACCAACCCCTGTCTCTGTGAGGCTGCACTGACTGACAGTTAGCCTGTTAAACCACAGAAGGCTGGAGTTGAGCTCCATCCCGTAGCAGCAGCAGCAGCAGGACGGTTTATCTCGCCTAACTGGTATCTGGGTTACTGGGGTTGGCACAATCCTGAGGGAGCCTAGGTCTTTCTGTCTTTTACCATCCTTTCCCTTCTCCTCTGTACCTCACATTTATCCCTCTTTTCATTTCCAAAGCCTGCATCTTTTCCTCTCTTTTACTCCTCATATGCCTTTACTCATGTAGCCTCCTTTATCCATCCGTTCCTCCTTCATCTGTAGCTCTTTTCTTCCCCACCCCTCTTAATCTCCCCTGTCACTCACAGACCTTCCTTCACATCTCCATTTGATCCTCCTGTCCTATTGAACCACCTCTCTTCCTTCCTCCTTCTCATCTTTCGCTCATCCTCAAACAATTTCCTCTGCCCTCCTCCCTTCCCCACGCTACTCTTCTCTTTCTTCTGCCAAGGATGCGCATTATCTATACCAGGCAAGAGAGAAGAAAAACTTCACATCTAAATATCGGTTGTATATGTGTAAATTTAAACAGGTGAATGATAAATTCTGGCCTACGTAACTGTAATTTACATATTTGGCTGAATACAGTGTTTTTCTATAGAGTACTCATCTCTCTGAAAAAAAGAACAGAGGGACCAACACTGTGTGTGTGTGCCTTCGAAACTGTGACATCTGAGCTACCAGGACCTCCATTACCCCCACACACCAACCAAATTACAGCCGAGTACAACTATAACCTTGGAAAATTAACTCATATGGAACGTAGTTCAGTTATTCCTAGAGCTGAAATGATTTGCTGATTAATCAATCGACAATGCTGCAAAGACCTGCCGGGAAAATCTGTTTATTTCAGCGGCTAGCTGGACTACTACGTTACTACACCGAGCCATTTATTTCATTCTTTGGCAGTCAGACAGCGCGTGTTCATGTAATATTAATGACTGGTTACCAGCATTATTAGTTGCAAGTGCAACTAGACCTCATCTGTCAAAAATAATGAAAGACAGATGCAATAGAAGACAGAAATTATGATGATGTCATAATCAAAATCTCTCCTAAGTGATGAGATATATAGAGCTGCAACAATTAGTCGATTAATTGATTAGATAGAAAATTAATTGCCAACTATTTTGAGTCATTTTTTTAAGGAAAAAAGCAATGCCTCTTAAATGTGAATATTTTCTGATCTCTTTAATCTTTATGGTCATAAACTGAATATGTTTGGGTTGTGGACTATTGGTTGGGACAAAACAAGACATTTTTTTGGAATTTTTCGTCACATTTTTTGACATTTTATAGACCAAATGACTAATCTGAGAAAATAATCAACAAATGATGAAAATGATCGTTAGGCACAGCCCTGGAAATGTACAAATCGGTTTTGCCACTGTCCGATATTAACGTCATCGAGCAGGAAGACCAGTCCAATTAAACTATATCCAACCAATCAACACTAAAGAAAAATGTTTCCAAGCAGAGGAGGAGATGATAAATAATCAGAAATCATGGTGGTGTATTGCAGAAGAATATTTTATATTGTAAATAATTTTATCAAATATAAGAAACGTGCACTGTATTAAAGAATAGTTTATATCTGATAATCAATCATACAAATCTAATATAGTTGTGAATGGATATTGTGAAACAGAAGTACTCAAGTTTGCTTTCAGCTCGCATGTGGCATGATTCTATTGATAGACATTTTAGTACGTACTTGGTAAGGGGTGCTGTGCATAGATGCAGGCCCCCTTGCTCCAGCAGAGAGGGATGCAGCCGCTGTTTTCCATTTGTTCTGTAGAAGGAGCAGTTTCGGGTCTTGCCACAGGGCCCAGACAAAATTGCTGGGCCCTGAAAACAGCATAAGAGACTGGCTCTTAACCTGGCTGCAACTGTAGATAAATCCTGGTAGCTAAATTTGAATACACCAAGGAAAAGCCACTAGAGATATCCAAAAATCTTGTGAAAAAGGTCGAGATCTGTTATGCTGGTTAACACGCTGTCATTTGTTACAGTGGTTATAATATCCATTGTGCAACTTTTAAACAGCTCACTTGACAGCCAGAGGAAATGCAATAGAAAGAGAGAGAGAGAGAGAGAGAAAAAAAAAATCAATCAAAGCTAGTGTCCCAGGGTTGTAAAAGTGACTCCAGCGAAGCAAGGAGCCCGATAAGAGGAAACAGAGGATGTCAGATATTCTTTGTACTGTAAAATCTGGTGACACAGCAAGTACCCCCACAGGAGGCAGAGAATAAACCAGTCTGTTGCTGTCTATACTCTAGCAGCCACTCAACATCAGGGTCCAAGTCCAGCTGGTAGATATGCTCCAAATGCTTCACCTTTAAATAACACTGAGATAAAACTGACTCAGCTTGTTACATGCACAGTATCCCAGAGTTGATTTGAAAGTCAAACCTCCATCTGCCAGAAAGAAAATCCAATACTAAAACCACAGAAAGACACTTTTCAGTGCTGGAATCCCGCACCGATCACAAGACTGCGACTCACTCTCCAACAGTTTGCTGATACATCATTTACATGAAGATTTGAGGAAATAGCTTAGGGCCCAATTCTTCGTAATCAATCTGTCCAATGTATGTCATGACCTTTAACCCAGTGAAATATCTTCACCACTGTGAAACCTGATATGTAATGATCCTTTTAAGTACTTGTTCTTTTTGCCCTCCACCTCAAGGAGACAGAGCCCTTGATGGTGAAGATAATTCAGTAATTTGCTCGAGGACACTTCAGCAGGGTGGAAGCCTCCAAAAACAGACACTCAAGCCTGGTTCCTGTGGTTGAAGGATGATTTCTCTACACATTAGGCCTTCCCGCAGTCCAATAAATCCTCACAAAATATCATATTCAGGTCTTCAGCAAAGAGCTGCTGATCCAATTAATCCATCCTTGATGTGAAATTCAAAGGCGGCGGCTTCCCTGCAGCCATAAATCTCAAGTTGCAGGGTCTAGCGTTTTGTGTCAAACATCCACGTTACAAAACAACACTGACAGCCCTTTCTGGCAAAGTAAGACTCCATATAATCACATCAAAGCACCATTTTCCACAGAAGGTTGTAGTTTTGTTCTGTAATTCCACAATGTTGTCCAAAGAGAGACAGGCAGGACCGATGAGAGAACGAAGAAAAGAGAAACTGGCATCAGTGAAGAAAGAGATGCGAATGTAGGGCATAGAGGGGCGTAGAGAAATGGAGCATAGTGACGGAGAGGTACATGAGGGTGACCGATGGAGGAGAGAAACAGGCGAGGAAAGAAGGATGAAGAAGAGAAAAAAAAAGGTAGAGAGAGAGAGTAGGAATAGGAACGGGATGATCAAAGAAAGAAAGAAAGAATTAAAAAGAAAATATGAATAAGAAAGAGGAAAGGAGGAGAAATAATGAAGACAGAAAGTGGAGAGATCCTAGGGAGAAGCTAAGCCTCACATCCTCCAAAGCTTTCCCACAATGCTCTGAGCCCGCAGGAGTTAACCAGGTCAGAGCAGGTGTCTGATGTCAGAGAGAGACATAAAGTGACAGAGACCTCAAGAAAGAGGTGGTGCAAAACAAAGCCAGGAACAAAAAAAAACAACAACAAAAAAAAGCGGTGATGAGAAGCCAGGCGGGATGGGACTGAGTGGGTTGAAGAAAAAAAAAAAAAAAAAGATGCAGTAAATCTGTTTCGAAGTCAGTCAGCTGTGTATCGTTCAGTCCAGCTTCTGAGCGCTTTCTTCTGTAGCAGCGGAAGAGCAACTGGATCACGTCTTTCACAATCACACACAAACACACACACTGCCGCAGCCACACACACACACACACACTGTATATCCAGCGCAGTCCTTGAGGAGTAGAAAAGAGTGCACCAAAGAGTGAGAGTGTGTGTGTGTGTGTAAGCCAAAGAAAAGGGTTTACGTACGCAAAAATCTGAGCATGTGCATGTGGGTAAGCAGGTAGATAAGTGCGTGTATGTGTGAGAGAGATATATTGGAAGTCAAGCAAGTGTGTAAGCAAGTGTGTGTGTGTCAGCAAAGGAGTGAATGTGTCCACAAGATATTTAAAGTGAGAGTGTGGATGTGTGAGCCAAGTGTTTCTCCTCTGCCGTGTTTTTCGGTATACGCTGCTGTGACCTCGCTGCGAAAAAGCTGCTCCGCTCACTAACAGGCAGAGAAACAGGGAGGGAGGGGAAGACGGTGTATGTGTGTGTGTGTGTACGCGCGTGTGTGTGTGTGTGTAGGGCAGAGAAGGAAAGAGAGAAAGGAGGAAGAAAGAGAGATAGAAATATTGTAATGGAGACTTGATGCAGTGGAAAGTTAGTGAGCTGATTGGGCAATACTTATAAATATGCTAATAGGGGCACGCTCTTAATCAACACTCTAGCTGTAATAAACAAGCAGTCACATGAATTCACAAACCCAGCAGCCACACACACACACCCACACACACACACACAAACACCTCTTTTTACTAGGATCAGAGCTTAACCACTGAAAACATACATTCCACTCTTTGACCCCTTAAAACACTTGTTTTCCTTTCTACATCTTTCTCTTGTGCCTCCGCCTCGTCTGTCTTGCTTTCTTTTCTTTCTTTCTACGTCCCTCCACAGGCCACAGCAGGTCTCTACTGCCCTCTATCCTCACTACAAATAGGTTCTGAAAGCTGGTACCATTATGGATCTGTTTCTCGGTCATAAAAAAGATTTGTTAACAAATCTTATCAGACCTTTTTACCTCTCTTTACTCTTTTTTTATTAGCAAAGATCAATGGAAAACATACGGGTTGAGGGCTTCTCATTGGTTAATATGACAAACATCACCAGCAGCAGATTAGATCAGCTGTAGCTAATTAACGCTAATTTGTGCCTACAATGAAAAGTTAAGCTGTTCTTTGGTTAATGTGCTCTCTGCAGCCAGTGTCTGTATTCAGCCAAAGATTGTTTATAAGTCTACGGACGTACCGCTCAGTAACACCACTGTACAACCACAAGTGGACTGTGGACTTCTGTAGTTCAACAGGGACCAACATAGTGGTAACTCTTCTCTAGAGAAATCTCCCAGTCCATACCAACATGATCAACATTTTGATCTGATAAATAGATGGAATCAGGACTTTCAGTATTTGGAGTACGTAATTTGTGAAGTGCAGTAGATTACAGCGGTTAATTGAATGTGTCAGATACATTTAATTAATATTTCATATATTATGCTGCTCATCTCATTTTCAGGTTGTAAGTACAAGTTGTGAACATGAATCAGGCTGACACTAAAAACTGTAGTGTCTGTGCTTTCTCAGCCAACAAAAGGTGATAAAAACATCTTTGGGTTTATGTTACTTCAGCCTTTAGTTACTTTAATGTTGAAAGAAATATCTAATAAGACTCAATAAGGGATACAAAAGGATACGGATTCAATAAGCAGATTTGATACTGAGTTTGAATTTTATAGTATGCTATTGAACCCATCCCTAGTCCTCATTATTTTCTCTCCTGCAGCATATCAAGCTCTTCCCATTGGCATCAGTGGCATAATTTGTAGTAAATTACTCTCACACTCAATTCCTCTGATGTGCTAAAGCACAAGATGATAGAGAACACTTTCCAGCTACGCTTCCAGCTGCAAAACACTGACACCAATCATATTGTGATTATTTAGTGGATATTGCAATCGTAGCATAAAATGATATAGAAGTATGTAAATATATTCCTGTATCTTATATTTTCTACCAAATGAAGATGATTGCTAACATGTTGTTGCTTAATGTTACATCATATAAAAATGCTAAACACCAAAATGCCACAATTAAGAGCCAATTTTGAGAAGCAATGACTGTTTGCTTTTTGAAAACTGAAGTAGTTCATATAATTATATTCTTTTCTAGTTAGTTATGGAGCCCAAGTTTCCATCGTTTAACTAGATTTCAGACCATCAGCATTCCTCGTTAATAATGCTTTAGACCAATTCACAGCCATGACTCCTCATCCGTCTGCTTCATGTTTTGAGTCTTATCACCATTTGCAAAATTCTGTCCTAACAGAATTACAGAGGTTAAATGTTATGTTGAGTATGCTCAGTATTCTCAGGGCTGTGCATCCCACAGAAGCTCATTTCAGCCAGTCTGGACACTGGGAGCCATGCTGCTGTCACTTTCTAGCAAGGATAGAAAGAATCATCTCATTAAAAGTTTAAGTTAACCTCAATCTTAACCTCAACTTCGGAAACATTTCCTTAAGAAATCGTCATCTTAAGAAATGTAAATTATGTGTCAGTCCTCCTCAAGAATGACAAGTTCCCTGCTCCGAATATACAACATCCTCCAGGAAAACATAGGAACAACAGTTACCTAGCAACAGACATGGAAAGAGACTGGAGCTTAAGGGCCATAAAATGTCTATCTACTGAATACCTCTGCATGTATTCAGCTCTACCTCGATCCATTCCAGGACACACAGCAACACCAGGCAAATCTCTCCAATGTGTCATAAAAAAATAGATGGCTCACATTGAACTCAACAGTCAGAGTCATTTTCATTTAAGTGGTTGACACATAACCAAAAACAAAACTATATACAGCACCAGTCAGAAGTTTGGACACACTTTCTCATTCAAGTGAATGGGAAGGTGTGTCCAAACTTTTCACAGCTACTGTAAGTACAGGATACTTGATATTAAATATATACACAATAAGCACTCAAAAATTTACAGGTGAGCACTGCTGTAATAGCTCTAATCTAGAGGTAGAACTTCAATATGTTTACTTACTTTTAAAACTGTAAAAATGTTGAATTTCTACCATTAGACGCACAGTTCAACAATACTTACACCTAATTTTTTTTTTTTTTAAAAAAGGACAACCAAGTCTTAAATATTGTACTCACCAGTGTAGTATGATATTCTGGAAATATCTGAAACAGAAAGCGAGAGAAAACACAAGATTTTACTTTCAAATATGTGTACAAAACACTGTGTTAAAATGTTATTATTCACAGTCACAGTCCCTTTATGTAACGGGTCAAGTCAGGTTATCAAAAAGAACCAACCAAAAGTATAAGAATGTGGTGTTTCTTCCTGATCCTGGCCAACCCCAACAAATTCAGCATACTTTGTAATAACTGATACGCTCCTATCAAATATCTACTGTAACACTTGGTACATACAGTACTGTCTTGCATGCATACAACACTAAACTGTATCTATTTGCATGTAATGTAATGAGCTACTTGTTTTCCTGTAAATGCTTTAATGCCCCTAAACAGGTGTTTTCACATATTTTTCCTGATTATATCTCTACTCAGGACAGTGTGAGCTGGTACAGCAATACAGTATGTAACTCCCAGCATAGCTCCACCCAACTTTAACCTGTGCTGAGCTCTAATCAGCGAGTGTAACTGAAAACACCTGTGTGGATGTGCAGGACCTTCAAGTCCAATTTAATGAGCTTCATCTCTTCCCTCCGCAACACAACAGAGAAAGAAATGGAAAAAGGAGGGAAAGATGGGATAAAGAGGGAAAGAATAAATAAAAAGGGGCAGAAGGACACAAAGGTAGAGAGGGAGTCAGAAAGAAATGATGACCAGTGACAGAGCTCAACAGAAGAACTGAGAGAGGGGGAAACTGAATAATGAACGTCATAAATATAGCCCCTTCACAGGCAGAACACTAACTTTAATGACAAATTACTTAAAACAATTAATCAATTAATTTTTTGTTGGCCAAATCAAAACACTTAATTGATAAATCAAAGAGGACTTCCATCACTTGGAAAATCCAACTCTCCAATCAAACTGATTACAACGTTTAGTTGACTTGACTGACAAGAGTCAATTTCCAATCCCACTAAGCACATGCAGTGGTTTACGTGTCTGTCAGCACTGACCAACCAGCTACTGTGAAGCCGCTCTGATGAATCAGGAGCATTTGATTCGTGCTACAGCTGGAGCGAGGCACGGATCGTGACTTGGCAGAATATATCTGCTCTGTCATGCCGTAATAACTTTACCCACTGGCCTCATTCACCTCTTAAATCTGTCTCATAACCTCAGTCAGCTTCAACTCACCACCGCTCTCTCTTTCACCTCTTCACTCACTTTTTACTACATACTTATGTACAAATGACAGGAAAATGAGCAAGATGAAATGTTTAGGAATAAAAATACAGACATCTGTTACTTAGCAACAGTCATGTACGGATATGGATGACAAGATGTCCCAATTCCATATTACATACTAATACTTTTTACAGACAAAATTAATGTGCATTGGAGCTGAAAATGTTTGTTTTGATTGATTAGTCAATCAACAGAAGATTAATCAACAACTATTTTGATAATCGATGAATAATTTTAGCCATTTTTCAAGCGAAAACGCCAAACATTTGCTGGTTACATATTCTCAAATGTGAGGATTTGGATATTTCTTCATCAAATATGATGGTGAATCAAACAGCTTTGGGTTTTAGAGAAGACTGTAAGACAACAGAAGCAATATGAATACATCACCATAGGCTCAGGGAAATTATAATGCACATTTGTTTTTTAATTTATGACATTTTATAGAAAAAAAATGATCAATTGAAATGAATGAAAATAATTATTAGTTGCAGTTCTAGTGTGCTTTAGCTATTTGTACCACGCTACTGTTAATTAAAATGTAAGAGAGTACAACATGTTTTTACAAACACTAACAAAAGATCATTTGTCTCACCAACAATTAATTGGTTTTATTTTTGCCAGCAGTGAGTTTCACCTACATTTCCTTTGAGCACTGCATTGTAGGCGATGCAACACGCCCAAAAATCAAATACATGTGGGGTGGACACTGATACTTTAAATACGCTCAATATTGTATTTTTTCCTGTGCAAACACACTACTACTGAGTATGGCACTGGGTCACAAATGAAAACTGGTCCAAAGATAAACTGTGTGGGTTTATAATTTTGGTTATTACTTTAACTCAAACATTTCACTTGGTTTCCTTCACTGCTGTTTCATTGTGTGTTCTGACACTTCACATAATTTCCTCTAATCACATAATCCAATTTGTTCCTGGCAGAGTTTTGTCCTAAACGTTGGCTACAAGTAGGATGCTATTAACAAAAGCAACACCACTCCTGGCAATACTCTCTCTATCTCTCTATCTTTTATCTATTTATTTTTTTATTGAACCTTTATTTTACCAGGCAAGATATTAAGAACAGTTTCTTATTTACAATGACGGCCTGGCGAGTGCCAGAAGACACTTGAAAGGGGGAAAGAGGGTAGGTGACAACAACAACAAAAAGAAGAACAACTAATCAAACAGAAGTACACAATTACTAGTAGAACATATACAAGTATTGATCAAATAGAAGTAAAACATTTACAAGTATATCTTAATATTCATTACTGATAAATGTAACATTTGAGGTGGTGAAACACTGAGCAGGACTGGCAGTACATTCAGTGAAGAAGGACAAACATAGTGTTAAAAATAAACACAATGCTTGAAGACATATTGCCTTGAGAGTGGTCCACAAATTAGCCTCCTACATCTGCTTTTAGTTTATACGTTTACATTCAAATGTTCCAAATAACAGAAGTATGACAACATGCACATCACCACACCTACATATTTGGCCTTTTCTGAAACAAACTTCTCGGCAGACATATTTGTTCAACGTTACCGCAAATGACACAGCTTTAAACCCAACTTTTAATCTTTCACATCAACCAATAACGACTCAAAATGAGAACCTGTTATTAAAAGCAGCACTGAAACATCTGTCACTAGAACTGCTTACAACATTTTCACTTGGATAAACACTCCTCAGAGCTTTGCACTCCTACTCTATCGCATTCCCCCCCTCAAGCTCTCAGCCTTTTTCCTTCTCTCTCCCACTCAGAGTAGAAAACTATTGCCTCTGGCTATAAACCATAGAAGCTACGCTACAGTTGACACCACGCTAAGGGCATTGCACAATTCTCCATTCTCATCAAGACAATAACAACTGCTTTTTGCAGCCCCCCCTGCACTGATCCGCCTATCAGAATAGATTACAGTAGAATAGAGTGGCGCAGGACCGAGTGCAGCACCAGCAAAAAGAATAAAGTTACCACAGTAGCAGCTACAGCTTTAATGAGGTAGCTGCCCCTCTAAGTAGCAGCTATAAAAACATTATTGGAGTATTGGGACTACTGTAGAGATAGGAAAATATGGCCGAGGATGTTCTGATTTACACCAGCCACCTTTTTCATATCTGTATTTTTTTTGTTTGGCAGAAAAAGTGTCTACATGTGCTGATGTCACTCAATCAAATGAAGTTGTACACTCAATTCCCTGTCTGTCAATATAAATGTTAGTGCATAATGCAGACAGATCTGGTGGATAGATGTCAGCAGCGCACAGTACAAATCTTTTATGAAGTTTGTAAAGTCCCTCACATCTGTTCATCGCCAGCCATGAAGCCTGTTATCACTCACTGTTCGTGTTCATTTATTTCTTCCTAACATCTCATTCACACAGTTTTCCTTTATTCAGTCTGGGACTGCAAATGATTATTTTCATTATCTGTTAATCTATTGACTACTTTTTAAATTGATCGATTGACCTAAAAGTGATTCTTTCAAATTGCTCTTTTTGTCTGATCAACAGTCTAAAACCCAAAGCTATTTAATTTACAATTATAGCAGCAAACCCTCTCATTTGAGAAGCTGGAACCCAAGAATATTTGGCATTTTCACTTGAAGGATTAATCAATGACCAAAATAGTTGCCAATTAATTTTCTGTCGATCAACTGATTGATTAATCCTGTAATTGTTGCAGCTTTAATTGGATCTACGGCATGAAAGACTCGATTCAATGAAAATATTTCATGCAGAGAACATTAGATTAATTGAACATAACTCAACAGATTGATGTAAAAGTCAAGTTTTGAAGTATCACATTAATTAACTACCTGAATGTTTACATTGCTTTTGCAGAATGGTGGACAGTAACAAAGTACATTTACATGAGTACATGAGTAATGTACTTAAGTACATTTTTCAAGTATCTGTACCTTACTTGAGTATTAATTTTTTTGGAAACTTATGACTTTTACTCTACATTTTAAAGACAAATTGTAAAAATTGTACTTTTGACTGTACTACATTTCTATGAAGATTCCCTTTACTTGTTACTTTGAAGCTTAGCTTTGAAGTCAGCGGATTAATTTTCTTTTCTTTTCTAAAATGTGATAGGCCATGTGCTGTGTTCGTCACAGGAAAAAAGCCAATCACAGTAAACTACTCCTACGCTATCAGTAAAGTTCAAAGTTCTTAAACAGTTCAATTTAAACTTAACGGTGGTTATGATGGCTACGGCAGATAAAGATGACAATTATGACAACAATATAACATTGTATTGACATCAAAAAGAAAATGTACTTTTGAATACTTAAGTATGTTTAAAGCAAGTCCTCCAGTAACTCAAGTAAAAATGTGACTCACTTGAATTGGAGTAATAGTTGACCAGGAGTATCTAGGCTATACTTTGACTCAAGTAATGAGTTGTGTACTTTGTCCACCACTGCTCTTGCAAATAAAAATAAAGTGATTCAATAACAGATTCGTTAGACACTAAACAGAACAAATCTGGTTATCTTAACAATTTCAAGCTGCCACTCAGAACCCAACCCTATTATTTTATTATTTTAGGATCTGTCACTAATAAAATGATTCTAATATTTGTTTGTTCAAGATTATTATGTTTAAAGAGGCCAATTTGTTTGTGAAGTAGATCAAATCAATCATATGACTTATGAGCCATATTACCCATTGCATTTGAGGAGCAAATGTTTTTGGCTTTATAGAAAATCAACAGTTTTACAGGCCGAGACTGCAGCCTGCACTCTCAGATCCCCCTTTTATCTCCTCCTTTCCTCCCTATCTTTCTCTGAATCCACAGATTTATAGTGTCATTTTTTAAACTGACAATATTTTACACAAACAAGCTTTTTTAGGGCTTTACCTCAGTGTGCAGTGCACTGCACCAAAGTTAAGATTCAGACATTCATAAATACACTGATCCAAACCACCGCGTTTCCTGCCGAAACCTCACATCTCCCCAAATTCTTTCAGGATCTGAGAATTAAGGAGTTTTCTATTAGACCCATTCTGTTTTTGATATATTGCTCATGTTTTTATATGGATTCCTCTCAATGCGAGCTACTTACAAAAATGTTTCCACTGTCAGATATTTTTTATAAGAAACTCAAAACTTTGTGATAAGAAAAGAAAAAACATTCAAACAAAAATGTTATAACACTTTTCAGCTGGAGCTGTCCAGCCCTGGATTAATATATCTATTATAATATGTATCTTACTTTCACTTGATTTGGCACCAACATAGTTAAATAACCTCACAAGTGGAAACATCAGTCATATTTAAAAGTGAATCCAGTGCGGCTTGTGTTTATCCGTACTGTAAATATATTTGACTGCTACTTTACTCGTCTGGCTGCTGCTGTAATCAACACTTTAAGATGCACTTCAACAAAAGTTAAAGAAAGGTGTATATTGACTTTAAAACATTATGATACATTATGGTAATGAGGACTGAACAATATTGAGTTATTTTCCATCATTGTGAATTCTATCACAGGTGTTATTTCCTAATTTTAATCATGATACAACGGTTAAGTCAGATTTCTCTATAATAATTCCTAAAATGTTCAGTTTGTCTTCCTATTAAAATGCTGTCCAATGTGATGAATATCAGCTAAACAACATCAGCTGTTCTAATTATTGTCAAACAGATTTTTTTCTAAACCTTCCAGCTTAACGGTGATGTTAGATGTCAGTGGAGTGTCAAATATGTCACATAAACTTGTTGTTGCTTAGTAAAGATACATCTACAACTATGTATAAATCTCGACAGCAAAACTACATTTTGATAAGCTGTAATACAAGTCATTTCACAATCACTGTACCTGCTAATGAGAGCCAACCACGTGGAAAGAGTTACGTAAAACTGTGAGCCACTGATGCAAATAGGGGAGGACTGATGATGACACAACAGAAAGACATTTCCAGACACACTTTCACTAGTCATCCCAGATAGCCTCATACTGCTCTGTCCCAAAATAAGGCTACCACAGCTCCAACTGGACCGACCAGACCGTTAACGTGTATTTTTATATAATTTATCTTTTGACAACTTGTTACAGGACTATTTCATGAATGGAAGCATCAGCTAAATGACTTGGGAACAAATATAGCTCACTGTATAATGCAACTTCAAAATTCAGAACTGCACCCAACAATAAATTATTTCTATTTGTCATATTAGCTAATAAGTAGGAAAAATACTACACCACCCGTCAGGTGTCTTAGCTAACAACTATTATTGCAATAGCAGAAAACGTGGCCCGGGGCACAGGATGGGAGTTGGAGGTAGAACTGTCCTGGAATTCAGTACACCACAATAAAGTAACCACAACTAAGGCAAGACATCAGATAACGCAACTTAAATGAAACAGACATTAAGAAGGTGTGTGTGTTCTTATACACACAATGCATTTTTTTCCATAAATCTAACTAAGGATCATGAGTACTCAGCTGTGTATGCGGGTTTGTTCTCTACAACAAAATACAAACTTATCATCATTTATTTCTTTAGATTCAAGAACTTCAACTCAAGCATCAATTGTCAGACATTTGTAGTTTGTTTTTTTGGACTCTTTCACCAACACTCTCCCTCCTCTGCTGTCAACTGCAGGACTACATGTAGCGTGTTGCCCTGTGGACAAGGAAAGTGACATTTGATAGCTGTAGCCTGTGGTTGTTTAAATGCATTTATACGAGAACAGAAATCTGATGTTTAACTCTTTGTGGTACTGGTCTGACCAGACAAGGCTGCCCCAGAACAGTTGAGAAGACCAGATTCAAGGCTTTTTTTTCACTACTTACAGTAAACAATATGAGCCATATACAAGAATTTAAAATAGGCCGAGCTTTTTTTGTCTGTGTGAAAGCCGGTTTAGACGCAGAGGACGAGCTTGAAACGTAACTGGACAGGGCAAAGAGAACCATAATATGAGACAACCAATGAATTAAATCTTCCCCTTACAAACAGTCAAACTGACTACAGTGAATAAGCAGCAGAATAAACAGTCTTTTGTCTTTCATTGTCATAAGCGTCATTATGGGTCTATGAAGTGTGACAGCACTGTCTGGGAACTAGTGGTCGCAGTGGTAGTGATAGTCACAGTTATAATGACAATGACAGTAACAGCTGTAGCAACAGTAATAAGTGTAGTAGTAGCAGTGGTTGTTTTATCCCATCTTTAGGTTTTATAGATATAAAAAATACTGAACAAAAACTAAACTATACAGACAAGGTAGCAAACATTATCACTATGTTTCATGACAGCAAGCCTAGAGAGCAAGATCCAAACATTCAGGGCTTCAGATACAAACACTTCATTTGTTCCAATTTATTCATTTGTCAAATATGTTGTCAGAAGCCACCATCCAGGTTTATCAAAGGAAAACAGAGCAGGCTGACACTGTATCAGAGCCTCCTGCGTCTTTTGTTTGTGCTCCACACTCTACCTGTCTGTGAGGTTTTCACATGCAACTGCTTGCACAGCGGTGAGTAGCACAAATTCCTTTCCAGCCCTCAGCCTCTCCTGCCAGACCCTCTCTTTACCTGCCTAGCACAGAGCACCCATACGCCAGTCCAATCACAGCCAAACAGACTCTCTGAGCCATCAGTATGACTACACACGTACATACCTCCATTAGTGCAGCCCAGAAAATCCCAGAACTGCATGTTGGCAGGCGGTACGCAGAGGACTAAGCCTCTTCTAAATCACAGAAGCCTGTATATGTTCCCCTCCTGTCTCTCTTCACTTCCTAGTTGTACTGTACTCTGTCACTTATAGGAGAGGGAAAAAACACCCGCCCACTGATTGTTTCGGATTGACACACCTGAGGGCTGAGTTTCATTTCAAAACAGCTGCTTCCTTCTTCTAAACTCTTGTTTCAACTGCTCCCTCGCTTGCTGCCCATTTCATCCTCTAACTCTCTGTCTCTCATCTTTATCTCTCCCCGACGGAAAATAGACAGGTGTAAAGATCGATCTAACATCCTCAGTGTTGCTTTCCCCAGTCCCTGCCTCTTCAGATTAGTGGAAGTAATGGGAGAGGAGGCAAGGACAACAGACAGCAGAAAGCATGAGGGAGAAGTGAAAGCAACCATACAAGTCTCCCTAGTCAGCTCTTGTAAAAATAAGAAGTGGATGTATAACAATTATGATTTCTACTTACAAATTGCTATTTATATGAGAAAAAAACCTAAATGACACATGTTAAGACGACACTGAAATTCACAAATTCTGTTTAATATATCAGGAACAAATCACAGCACTGACTGGACATACAATCTAGCAAACATTAACTTTGATAAGATTTACACTGACATCATGTGTCCGTCCACTGGAAGGTGACTTCATAGAAAATGACAGGAACAGCGATTTCTTGATAATTCACTCACTCACAATCAAAGCTGTCCCACACTTTTTTTCAGGAATAGCTGTAAAAATGAATCAAATTTTGAGCTTTTTACTACAAAGTGAGCCGATACCAGCCTTGCCCGGCTTGTATTCAAATATAAAGACTAAAATATGTTCTCAGCTTCTTGTCGTCCAATATCAAATGTTGTCCTTTGTCCACAAACGTGTCAAAATATCCGAGGATACACTTCGAGATCATCCTGACCCAATGGGTTGCCTTCAGCTTGGCTGCGTGCTAGGGGACATGCACGGAGATGTGACGGGGGTGGGGGGGGGGCAACAATCACATAAAGGCAGGAAACAAGATGGGAAAAGAGCAGGAAAACAGAAATCTGTAGGAGACATGACAGGAGAGCTTTGACTCTAAATACTCAAAAGAAAAACAGACACATCCACAGGGCTGCTGGGACTAAGCTGTGCACTATGTTTAGTCCTGTGCATGTGCAGCACTACTTATCCCACCAAGCATGCTAAATTGATGATTTGTGCTCCTAAAACCTGGGCCTCCTTCAAATATTAATACATTTCAATGGGCCTACTAGAGCGATAAGTGTACAGTATTGTGGTTGACAAGGCAGCAAGCAGCCCAAAAAACACTTGAGACGCACAGGTTTAGGGTTAGACCTCCTTTTTTTGTCCAAACCCGCTGCTTGCAACAATGAGTCTGAGTCTGAGCAACTCGTCTTTTTCAACATAACACAGATGTTTTTTTTGTTGTTTTTTTTTTTTTTGTTGCTCTGCATGACAGAAATCCTCCTTGGTTTGGACCTTTGCACCTACCAGAGAAACAGAGAGGGGTGGTTTCGGCCACTGCACCACTCTCTGTTAGGAATACAAATGACTCCGCTGTGTCAAAATGACCAACCTTTTACTATCATTTAGTCCATAATATTTCTACAAAAATCCCAACACCAGCTACTAATAATACAACCCCGCGTTTAGCATTGCCGTTAACCCCATTGTCTGTGTCTGTTACCCCCCCTTTAATGCTAAGCTAGCTGAGCTAACGGTGGGCTATTCCCACTCAATCCGCCCCCAGGAAGGATCAACACTCACCGGCTTCAGCCCTGGAGCCCGGCCCGCACCCACTCCCCGTCACCGAGCACCCTTTCCAGTCAGTATGTTTGAATTTCACACATATGCCCGTTGATATTAGAGCCGGCTTGCTGGCTGTATCTGTTCGTCCTGGGTCCCTCTCTGTCTCTCCCTGTCTGTTTTTGTCCACAACAGCGCCGTGCCCGGTTGTCGGTGTCACTGACGCTGCTGCTGTTGCTGCTGCTGCTGCTGTTGCTGGAGCCTGAGCTTCTCCAACATGGCTGCAGCTGGCAGGGCGCACTGACAGGAGGAGAGGGGCCCAACGTGGTCAATACTACTGCGAGGGTCCCCACATATTATTAGCTGATACCCCAATTACACAGTACCCGCTCTAAGTTGTACACTATGTGACTTGTAAAATAATGACATGATGGAGGTGTCTGTCCATACCTAAATTCCAGTGATGGAAAGTAGCCTGCATTTACTCAAGTGCTGTACTTCAGTGCAATTTTGAGGTATTTGTACTTTACTTGAGTATTTCCATTTGATGCTACTTTATACTTCCACTCCACTACATTTCAGAAGGAAATATTGTACTTTTTACTTCACTACATTTCTTTAACAGCTTTAGTTACTTTTCAAAAGATTTGACACAATTGATAATATAACAAGTTTTTAAAATACAACACATTGTTAAAGATGAAACCAGTGGTTTCCAACCTTTTTGGCTTTTGGCGTCTTACAAAAAGCAATGTGTAGTCAGGGTCACATTTCAGATGTCTATGAGATGTTAACAGCTCCACCAAATAGTTCTTCTTTCCTCTCCCATTAATCATCTCACCACTCCTCAGATTTATCTGGTGACCCTTTGGAGGGGCCTGATCCCTAGGTTGTGAAGGACTGGACTAAATTCGCTAACTGTATATAAAGTAGTTCAAACTAGCTCCACCTCCAGCAGCTACAACAGTAACATGCTGCTCTAACACTGATGCTTCAGTATCAATAGTCTAATGATGTCATATATAATAATATATCAGCCAGAGGGGCAAAATGAGTACTTTTACTGCAATACTTTAACAGCATTTTGCTGCTAATACTTATGTACTTTTACTTAAGTAGGATTTTTCATGCAGGACTTTTACTTGTAACAGAGTATTTTTACATTGCTGTATTGATACTTTTACTTAAGTAAAGGATTTGATTACTTCTTCCACCATTATTTAATTCATTACCTTGCAGGGTGTCATCAAATTGATAAATGTGATAGGGTGTTTAATGTAGTTAAATTCGGAATCATGCGTTTCTGAAAATATGAGGAATTATTGTCAGGTCTATGCAATATGGCACAATGTGATCTTCCTCCAGATGATGCAGCTGCTGGTTTGTTTTCCCTCTCAAAACATATAAATTTAATCCATTCATGTTGCTAATCTGGTGAAGGTCCACAGCTGAAAGAGCCAGTAGCCAGAAATGTTAAGTTTTGAAGTTCAATTTATTCAGCCATAAAATAATGGAAATTACAGAGCTTAAGTCAAGAAATAAATACCCACAGGGAAGAGATTTGGGTTTATCTTTTGATGAACATGAATAGGATGAGATTTGCAGCAACTCCTGAATAATATCAAGAGATCTGAGGGTAAGGCTTATACAATTTAAAATTTTATATTGTTTCTACTGGACCCCGAGTAGGTTATATAGACTTGAGATTCTGCAGCCTGCTGGAAATGTAGTGGTGATGAGGATTCACTGTTACACTGTTGATGTCATAAAAGTGCAATTTGTATTCTGTCTCAATCTTTATATATTAGGGGACTGTAAGGTGTTATCTGCTTTTCCACAATCGCTGACATATTGGACCCAGACAGCAATTATGACTGGATGGCAAATCACTCTCAGGGACTGGAAGACGCCTGGAGAGCCTCCTGTTCAGGACTGGGTAACTGGATTAGGAAAAGCAGCTGCATATGGAACAATGTCATATAGGAAACAGGACAGGACAGAAACATATTTCCTTAAGTGGGGCATGAATATTTCTTTTATAAAAGCATCATCGGTGTAAAGATTGGGTGGAAGCTCACTGTTTTTTTGTATAGGCCCTATTGTCTTTTGAATTTTTTTTTTCTTTTTTGAAGAAATATATGTCTTTTTTTGTCAATAGCTTTATACACAAGCCAGTCTTCATGCAGGTTGATCCCTCTTGTTTCAATTTTGGGGTGTGAATGGGGAGTTTGAATTGGTTTGAAATAGAATATATCATGTATGTCATCTGTTGTATGACTGATTTTATGTTGTAAAATAAAAATTGCAAGTCTTAAAAAAAGAAATAAATACCCATGAAATATAAACATGCATAAACACAACATGAAATTATATTTCACAATAAAAACAGTTTGAAAAAAGAGGATATTGACCTTAAAAGAACCATTTAAATAACAGCATTGCAGGCTAGAATTACAATTACATTTGCCAACTGAGTTTACGTCTTCTTACAATTTTCATTCTGGCTCATGAGCTTACAAGTCAATTTCATACAGAGGTGAGAAAAAACATATGGCAAGTAAGTAAACATATTCTGCAAACTGTGTGAAACATAAGCCCCCAACAAAAACAAAGCTAACTCAAATGCTTTGAATGTGAACAAGCACTAAGGTGTTCATTCATCTGGCATTATTTTATTTTAAATGTGGGAGTTTGTGTGTATCAAAGCATACCATGCCATCTGTTTAGAGGTGGAAAATCACACAACAAGTTGTCTGGTCAGTGTCATCTCAAGGGACTACATAGTATGAAAGTACAACCACACTTCTGGTCTATAATAACGGCTGTTTGCCTCATCAGTAATGGAGTTAAATAAACTGTAACTGAGCTGCAGGCAGGGATCAGGACTGTTTTGCTGTAGGGAAGGAGATGAAAGTAGTGGGGGTCACTATAACGTCTATGAACAAAATAGTCATTATCTCATTGTAAAACTGCTGGGTGAATCTGAAATTAAATTGCTCTCCACTTTTGGCTGGTGATTACTGTGCTGGCAGGACATCATCAGACTCACTTTGAAGGACAAATCACAAATATCCACCAGTGAAACTGGAAACTTGCTGGATATAGAGTTTTTATTCTGCAGCCCATTGCACCAAAACACAGTGAAATGATACAGAAAACTGAAGATTGTACTAGATTGTGTAAGAAACCATAGCCGTGTTAGAGCTGATGTCTCATATTTAAATAAAATCTTAAGAAATTTCTGTTATATATTATTCATCATACTATCAAAATGTAAGCGAAACAAAAGAGGCTTTGAAAAAATGATGCAACCCACTCAATGTACTCACTCACAAACAAAATTAATGTGGCTTTGATGCTGACTGCCATTATGCTATCTTGGGTCTGCGTGTCTACTCTGTTTGCGGTCACAGTCCAAAACAATCCATCCACTAACAGGCCTACACACACAGTCCCACCTACACACACAGTACATTCATGCATGCAACGACTATCCACACACACACACACAATTCAAAGATTATTATAATCAACAGAGAAGAGTAATGCAAATTATGTGGAAAAGAAATGAAACACTGAAGTGGATTAAAACTCATGACGTCATATGGTATGCACTGAGCCACCAGTATAAATATGTTTTCACAGTTGGCAGTCACACTGTTTGGCAGCTATTGAATAAACTGTGTGCATTAAAACCCTACTGTTGATGCTGTATATCACATATATCCTTCACCTCTTAATTGACTGACAGAGCCAGATCCCTGCTTAAGGGGTTCAAGTAATGAACATGGTCAAAATGCTGTTTCAGAAGCCAAATAAAGTGTTTTGCTCTCAACTACATGAGGAAAAAGAGGAAGTCACATTTTCAGTTCTGAGGTCATTTTGATTGATTCCTGTTTCTTAGGGATTTTAATTTTTGCACTATGCCCTTTATTTGACATAGTATTTAGACAGAGGTTTACTTCAAGAACGACCAGAACACATGTAGTTAAAGGTAAGCAGAGACTGTCTCAGCCAGTTATTTTTGCATGCTCGGCACATAATTAGATTAATGGAAAAGATATTAAACAGGACCGGAATCAGCAAATAAACAAATCAATGAATGAATCTCACATAGTACATGAGTGTGTATGTCAGGGACTGTGTGCAATCAGGGATTTAAAACAAACTATTATAAAATGAATTTTAATCCAGCCCCACTGGGGAAGGCTGAACATGAACCACAAGTGATATTAAAAAGATCCATAATGCTGTGCTAGATGAATATCATTAAAGTAGATGCTTTCTATATGATGTGAATGTAATTGTTAAAATGCTTTGGATATACAGTTAGGACTGAGTACAGTGTGTTTTGAGTATTATTTGGCTACATAACAGTGGTGCACAGATAAAGAGGGCAGAGCTCCATCTAGTGGAAAAATTAGAGAAGTACATTATGGTTTGTCTTGGGTGACCATGTCAATCATCTGTCTCTAACAAATTTAAGGATTGATGCAACATAAATTAGATTACTCTTTATCTTTCAAACAAAGTACCTGATACATTTAGTTATGTTTGGGTTGCAGCTTCTGACAAAGGTGTCTATTTTGTCACCTGATGTAACATTTTGAGTGTACAAAGTATTCTGTCTACTACTAGTATCACTTATATAGAAATATCATTCAGCAGTCGGGGTCAACAAATTGATCCTTTTTTCCCACTCAAATATCACATGATCTTTTGACTGGTGACTCTATTGGCCAAATATTACAGAGAGTTAAATTGCTGTAACAATTACAATCCTATTTGATAGTTGTTTTATTTATGTATTTATTTTGTTGATATTTAAAGCCAGCATTTTGCAGTTGAAGTGAGAGGGCAACTATAAGGTTTCTCTCTCTGACAGTAATAGCGATAAATGTCAGAGTGGTCAGATTTTTCTGTTTTTCACCTGCAGTTATAATAAATGAGGACCAGCTTGATTTTTATTTACAGTAAAATGTTTAATCATTCATAGCACAAGAAATAATTACATCAAGTCACCCGGTTTAATGATTGAACTGAGTGTAAAATAATAATAATAATAATATGACTTCATTTCCCATAGGTTTAAAACATTTTATGAGCTAAAACTTATGTTCATAACACAGTCCTGTAATTAACATTACACAGTTGTCATCATTGCATATACACATACACTCCTACAGTTATGAACATCCAGCTGTTACACTATAGGAAATTACTTGATATAGTTAATAAATATATCTTTACATGTTGATTTTACTCATTATAAATGAATATGCATCTGAGTTTTAGCCTAAGAACAGATGTTAGTTTTCAGTGAATACATTTCTGCTGTCATGATTTCCTCATGTGTTGTATATTATTAAAAAATA
The DNA here is from genome assembly GCF_963924715.1 of Thunnus thynnus. Classification (NCBI taxonomy): domain Eukaryota; kingdom Metazoa; phylum Chordata; class Actinopteri; order Scombriformes; family Scombridae; genus Thunnus; species Thunnus thynnus. The sequence goes on from NC_089526.1 coordinate 20,913,631, forward strand.
TTAGAGAATCAGGAAGAGAAACACATACGTAGGGACATACAGTAACAGTTCAGGGTAGGATACAGAGAGGAAGAGGCTGAGGAGGAGCAGAGCACTTATATGGAGAGACTAGGAAGCCACGGAGAGACATAGGAAAGGATGTTAAATTGATGAAGGGAAAGGGAAAGACACAGAAGCTACAGAGGGATACTCATATATATGAGTATATAGGATAAATAGTGCAGATAAAAGGGCATTACAGGATGAGGGTAGAGGTAGGTAAATACAGTATGTAGGATAAAGCTATAGTGAGGTATAATTTGAGTTAAGTGCATGGGATTTAGGGCAGAGCGCGCTCTAGCAGGCCACTTCAGTGGTCTTTGAGATGCTCTGATCCATGTGACTGTTGGAGATGCTCTCCATGGAGATGTCAGTGTGTGAGCGCCCACGCTTCTCCTCTGTGCCGTGTGAGAGTGTCCGGCCACGCTGCAGCTCGTTGGTGTGTGCCCGGCTCCGAGAGCCATCGAAGGATGAGATACTGGAGCTGGAGGTTGTCCGGGATCGAAGTCTGGTCATGCTGGCACTGGACACTGGAGAAAGAAGAGAGACAGGCTTGTTATGTTTTCCCTACTGATGTAGCCCAATATTGATTCATGATTTGTTTTAAATAAATAGAGAAATAATTATGCAGTAGAATGAGTTAGCTGCTATCACTGAATAAAGAGTCTCGCCTGCACTCTCTGTTCAGTTATGGACAGACAATGCTACCTGCAACAACTTAAAATGCAAAGGGAAGTATTTTAAGTGCTGATCTCTGAGATGTAATAGTATTTTTTATTTAATATTATGTTAGTTTAAGGTTAAGTTTTAGTGACTTACAGTATCCCATGCCCTGGATGAAATATTTCAAGGCTTCAATCACTTTGGCTGGCTGTTGAGAGAGGGACAAAAAAAAAATAAGAAATGCATTTTCCAAACAATCTGGAGTGGAGATTCTCCAGTATTGTCAGTAGACAATAAAATGTGTCAGCATACCTGAACCACTTGAGGAAGTCCTCCACAGTCTGCCATCTAGAGGGGCAAAGCACAAAGATCAGCTGTAAGCTTCAGTCTCAAGTTAAACCTTGGGTATCAGGTTTGATGTACTTTTAGTTGAATGAATTACAAGGTGAAACTGTTTTAATATAAGTAGACATTTGACAATAGAAGATCAGTTTTAGTAATTAATTTACAAGTTAGCAGCCCCTGACTGTGGTTACCTTCAAGAAAAGTGCTCTACATACAGTTTTAGAATATAATCGAGTATTATACAAATGGGTGCTATTTAATTTGGTTTGGTTTCGGTTACCTTCAGCAGTGTGGTCTTTGTGGGGTTGAGTTTGGAGTTGCAGTCGACCACAGCCTCCACAGCTGGAGACTGATCTCCTACAACCAGCAGAGTGGCACACCTGTAAACCCAGACAGACATGTCAAATAGGCAGAGAAGCTAAGACACATGGTTAGCATTTACAGAGCCTGACAGAATACAGATTTTTGAGTTGTCAGTATTTTTTATTTGAGAGGCTGGAACCAGTTGCCATGAAGCAAGTCTCCTGAAAATTGGTCCTGAACACTGAGTTGAATAGTGAGTAACTAGAGGTTGGAGATTGTTAAGCTAAATTTATCCTTATATTGATTGCTCACGCAAGAATATGTCAGTTAAAATCACATTTTAACTGTCCTTTTTTCTGATTACAGAACAAATTTAGCAAAACAATTCAGTTTCTACTTGTAATAATAAACATCTGATTATTTATTTTTTGAAGGTCAAGTGTTGTACTAACTTGAGTGTCCTGACATTGATGTTTCCTCCAGGGATAGGCCTCTCCACGTCCAGAGCGTTGCGGCTGTTGTAGGAGCGGAAGAACTGAGCCACATTGGTCTGGTTCATGGTTGTTGTGATGTGGTGACGGTATGTAGCTATGAGGTCATGGTTGGTCTGGATCTCCTCCTGAAAAGTCAGTTTGACAGTAAGACAGAGATATTCTGTATGTAAGACTTACGGGAAGTATGATTTTATCACAGAATAAAGATTTTATTACAATGCATATTTCCTCTACTGTTGTTATGATAACTTACCTTTCCAAATAAGTGTGTGATGACTGTGTCGGGGAGAGTGTGGGTCCATTCAGTGATCTATAACACACACACACACACACCCCAAAAAAATCAATCAAATTTAATCCAATATTTACCAGTTCAGGTGGTTATATCCTTTAAAAGTTTCACAATATTTGAAGCAAATCTCTGAATCAGCATACAGGTCGAGTGATCTTCACATACACACTCACACATTGATCACACAATGCTGACCTTGCTTGCAAAAGTATCCATTAGTCCTTCAGCGTTGGGGTTGATGTTGACCAGAACCAATCCGTCCACCATATCAGGGTGATTCAGCTACACACACACACACAGGAGTGATTAGTGATTCTTCTGTGTCCACTTCTACAGTCAAATAATTCAGGCCACACCAGAAACACTTCACATTGTAAAAGACATGTGACTTCAGAAGCTCATTTACTGTCATCAACATGTTTTTGGAGCAGTTCTCTTATTTATTTTTTCCTGACAAGTATGAGTATGTTCAGACCACTGTTGATTTAAATTTTAATCTAACGTACCATGAAGTTTATTAGTGGCATTTGTGTGGAACTTAAGTGATGTGTCTAATTGTATCTGGGTAGCTTTATTTGAACCAGAAAGATCTGAACAGTAACTCTAGCACAGATATGATCGGTGTGTACCCATTTATACTGAGAACCACTACCAAGATTTATTCTTTATTCATTATGCTTTCTATCTCTCCGTCTCAAGTTCAAATGGGATTTAGAGAAGAGATATAAACTCACAGCGAATTGAGAGAGAATGTAGGCTCCTGCTCCAACTCCCAGCCCAATCACACTACGCAACCTAAAAAAAACACAGAGAAAAGGTCAAAAGTTAATATAAAGGAGAGCCTACTCAAATAAGTTTGGTAAGTATCAGATTAACTCAGAGAAACCTGAGGAGTATCAGGTCTGTCTTACCCGTAGTGTTTGAGGACAGCAGGCAGCGCTTCAGACAGCTGGTCCATGGAAGGGTAGGTGTACCTGTGGGGTCAAATGTCAACATAACTGTCAGTAGGTGTGGGGTTCACTCACTTTTAACTTTGAAATTTATGTCTCTTCTTGTAGAGAGAGAGACTGAGAATAATTAAGACTACTGACGCAGTAGGAAGAGTTTTGGCTCCCTCATGTTGTCCTGGTGCTTCAACATGACACACAGGCAAATGTCTGACGATTTCCTGCATGTCCTCATGCTTGAACAGAGTCTCAAAACATGACTTGTCTACAGACAGAGAAGACAAAAATCAGTTTAATTATAATTGTTGACAAGCGAGGTTGTCTTAAATAATTAAAAATATAGTAATAAAACAGCAAACATACATAACTACAGACTGTGATTTTTCTAAAAAGAGTACAGAAAGTCTTGAATAAATGTTATTCAAAATGTATGTTGTGGAGTTGTTTAGAGGAAATAAGATGCAAGAAAACACATGATGTGTTCAAGTAAACTAAGAGATTAGAGTTTTGTGTGATGATACATTAAGGTGCATTACTTCAGGTACACAAATGCCAGAAGAAAGCTTGTCTAGTCTGACTTAACTGATAAGAAATGAGATAATATGTCAGTATTATCTTGGATGTCAAGACAGTTATGCATCTTATCCTTTGAGCCTCCTTTCCTTTGATTGACGTTGATTCAAATTTTGTGTTCAATTTCTGTCATGTTTGCAATTTCTTTCACACAAGTGTATAATATTCTAGCTGTGTGCAGGATCTAAACACTGTCACTAGGCAAAAAGGTGAGACTTACGGTTCAGTCCGACATCATGATATGTCAGGATCACAGGACGGTTTGCCTTCGGTGTCCCTGTCATGATGCAGTGGACCTTCCCATACTGAGTGTCAATGTGTTCCTCCTAAAACAAATACAGAGAACCATTAACACATTCAGATCATACGGACATGGTGCTAGTTTGTGTTTGAGTGTGGCTGAAGATATAAATCCATGATGTAAATTCACCATGAACCACAGTGCAGTCGTATGAGGGCACTACTGTATTATCAAGAACTACCTTTTCTTGAGAACAAATTAAACAATGCTTGATAGTCAAAATGTTAAGAGCTTGTAATTTTGCTAAATTTGTAAATGCAGAAAAATATTCTGAGCACAGAAGTGGCTTTTGAGTGAACATTGTTTGTGAGTGCACAGTGGCACAAAATATTTAATGGCAATTCAATGTGTTTCTTTATATTTATACCGTGAAATAAAACCAGATACTGATGTTAACAATATTACAACCAACTGATCATTTGTAAAAGTCCTTAAACTTTGCGCAAGGTTTACAGCTTTAACAGAGGATCAAACATCACAGTTAATACCAGCTCTCTGTGAGTGGCTACTTACAGTGATTTGGGGCTCAAAGACAGAGTCATTCTCGTTCTCCTCCAGAACCATGGCTGCTGATGCAAAGTAGACCAAAACAGACGACCAACAGAAACAAGAGAGATTTGCAGTAGATGTTCAGTAGATGCAGAGCAGATATCCTGTGTGTAAAGTAGATCTTTGAGCCTTAACTTCTTTTGGGTTTTTGAGGCAACCTTTTTTCCTCCTAATAAGACACCACCTGAGAGCTCGCCGTTTGTGTGTGACAGACTATTTGTTTGAGCTGGTTTATATATCCTCCGACACTGATCTGCCACTAAGCTCTAACTCCAACTTGGCTCAGATGTGGCCAACTGGCTTCTTCCTGTTTTAATCTCATCCCAGGCTGCTGCATTCCCACAGAGACAAGGAATTAAGACCAGGACATCTACTGTACACTAACAAAAACATAACGTCACTGTGGAGTTTCCATGCATCTTAAAACATTCTGAACAAAACAGCCATCTATAATGACAGATATGAACCTTTCCCAGCAGGTCCACTTGGATTATGATAATGACATTTGCACTTAAGCCTTTAATAGTTTATTTTTCAAGTACAAAAACCAAAACCAGCCAAACTATATTATTTTTTAGGTGAAATTATCTGACTCTCTGCAAGAAGGTAAAGTAATAAACTTTATTTGTGGGGAATTTAAATCACAGGTTATTGTTGTTTTTGGCTTTGAGGTGTCAGTGGAATCACAACAAGTTCTGCCAAGCCATGAGCAGGTCAGCTGTCTAATCTCAGCGAGCCATCTGTTCCTCACAGCAAAGCATTCTGCTCCCTGCAGTTCAGCTAACCTTGACCCTCCTGCTAACTTGGTATAACTTCATTTCTATAGCTACTTTGAACTCTCTGCATGTTCTCACACAGCACTCCAGCTAAAATAAACTACAGAGTATAGCCTAGGACCTTTAAAGTGCAACAGGTTGGTTGACACTAACCTTGAAGAGTCATGATACTCTTTGAGTCACTACAGGAGTTAATCTGCTAATAATGTATTTTTCGTCTTCCGTCTAAATTGTTTTATAAAGGGGCCTGTGCTTCAACAAGTCATGATGTTACTGACAAATCTTACACTGTTTGAGAATGAAATGAGAATGTGATGCTTCAGTGGGAATAAACATTTTCTTAGCATTAAACACATGGTTGATAACTAAAAACACCCAGAATTGTGCATTTATTTTTGACAGTTGTAATTTATTTATTTTCACAAAATCCCATGAAACAAACAAACAAAAAACAAACAAGCAAAAAAAAAAGGGATGGAAAATTGAGGTCATGTGGCTCTGACAAGCTCTGTTTACAATCAGTCTCTCTATCAAGCAATGCCAGAGTGCATCTGAATGCTTTATAATTCTTAGAAACATGTTACATATCTTCATTAACACTGTTGTTCACCATCTATGGAGTCCCTGAAGTCTCAAAAGATTTTTTAACCTGTGTTCACAAATTATTATTTTGAGAACACAAGATATAGATTAGCACAAGATTAAAAAAAACATATCATCTTTGAAGACTTTGGGGGCTCTGCAGCTGTCCGATCGATAGTGAAGAACTCACATTCAAATATGAGTCTTAAACTGATTTTACAATTATTTTTCTTGGCTCAGTTTCAAGGCAATTGTGGGAGTTTCAGATTCAACTTTTGAGGAAATCTAATCACTTTTTACATCACACTGTAAAGCAATTCTTTATATTGTGAAGAAAAGATAAATACAATTACGGACATGAAGCAGATGACTGGAGATATCAACCAGATGTTTCATTTGCACTGCAAATACATTTAGGTGTCAATCATAGCAGTTATATCTTTGTGTCAAGTCTTGACTTATAGTTGGAAAAATCTGATATCAGTAGATTATGATTTAGGTTTCAATATGTTATTATTTTATTTTTTACTTATGTCAACAGGTGTATTCAGTTATTATTGTGGTGATTTTAAAAGCGGGTTCAGAAGGTTAGAGATTTTCACATTGACAAATAGCATTCCATTGTCTAAGATAATGTAATTACTCTTAGATGAAGTGATGTTTGCCTTATGATGGCAGAAGGTCAAAGGTTTATGGATTAGCTGCAGAGTGCTTAAAAATGAGTGAGGGCTTTCCACTCAGTCATGTAGCGCTGAGCAAAGCACTGAATCCTCAACACTGTCTATGTCTGCAACTGTGAGTGTGCAGCAGACTTTTTCTGCTTGAGTAAAAGATCTTTTGTTTGATTGATTAATCAAAATGGCCAATAGAGGGACTAGACATTAGTAGCTGGACTACTGCAGACAGTAACAGCTGGCTGAGCGGAAACAAAGCAGACTGTGGTTCGTCCATCTTCTTTAAGACATAATACCACCATTTCCTGAAATACACACACACAGATAGATGAGAGCTGTGTGTGCAGCAGCTTTAATCCATTTAGCGATGGCTGAAGAGCAGAGGGTGGCAGATGGGTCTTACTCAGCCTCACGTCAGTCTGAAGCCATTTGCCTGACTAAGCTCTGGCCTGCTAGCCTATTTCACCATTGACCTGCATTGTCCTATATTTTGTAGAGTGTTTTATGATCAAAACAATTTCAGTTGATCACTGTTTTCCTGCACTGTTTGTATGTATAAATGTGTCACGGAGATTTAACAATAGTGACATTAAGACAGTAAGCAGTAAATCTTTTTTCTTGCTTGTATTTTACAGTTTTCTTTTAGTTTTACGATGACTGTATATATTACAGTGTCAGTGCACCAATTCATATTAAAGCACCCTGATACGTATACCTGTCGTCATTCTCCTAGTTCTTATTATTTCCATCCATACTCAGTATGTCTGCAACTGGAATTTCTGCCAATTCAAAGACGACATCTGCTGTTTACTGTAACTGAAAATAAAATTCATGAAACAGATATAATTTATTAAAACATGCACATTGACAATAATCCACAATGAGAACAGAATTTAGGGCTACTGCTAGATGGTAATGTTATGCAAAATGACTGCAACATTAACATTTCATTATTTAATGCTGAGTCATATTTTCACTTGAACACTACCCACACGTCACCCCTTATTTGATGGGGAGCCTTTAAGGAATATGATAAGGGATAAATCATAAGTTACTCTAGTTACTAGTCAATTAAATGACAAAACTGAAAGATAAGATTCTCACACAGAAAACAGTTATATATAGAACAATTTTTTTGCATCAGGTCTGTATACATTGAAAAAAAAAAGTTATTCTTCTTTTTCTATTCTATCTTATTCTTTTTTAAGAAAAAGAAAGAAGGTCACAGCAGACATTTTGACTTGTCATAGTTGGAAAAGCACAGGTGCTACTAATGACATTAACGATGATTGTTCTATTCAGGTGTCCCAGTAATCCGTGACAGTTCGACAGTGAGCCAACATGCACAACACAGGCCAATTGAACTGCCTTTCATTTGTTGTGTCGACTGCACTGATTCCCTGATTTCACCAAGACTAAGGCATAAAGCCTACATGTTTCAATGAACTGCTGTCGTCAATTAGGGTAATTAAGCCTACTAATATCACCCACAATCTGCTATTCTGCTAAATAATAAATTACATAAGAAAATATGTAATACAACAATTACATCTACATAGTATTTGTACTGAGAGTTCCTTAAAAAACCTCAGGTACACACACATGAACCATTTAATGCTGAAATTAATTTAAAAATGTAACTCAGAAATATGTGTGTTCTCTGCAGCTTCCAAAGACAAACTTTTCATCTGATAGTGAGATCCCAGTGTCATCCAACCTAATATGAGCAAACTCTGCACCTCTGTGTCACTTCCCGCTTGAATCCACTAGATGGAGTTTCATGATGACTTTCTGGACGCTGCTTGTGAGCTGGCTGCTTGTGAGCTGGCTGCTTGAAGGTCAAAATTTCATTACACTGCTTTGTTTTTCACCTGACAAACCTTGCTTTTGACATCACCGTTGCTTACTATTAGACTTTTTTGTTATTTGATGTTCTTTAACTTTTGCTGCTAACTTTACTCACACACAAACTGTCACAACTTCCTCTAGTAACATGAAATATGAGCTGTACAAGTAATATGTGTGATATGAGCTAAATTCAGCTTCACCATATGTCACATTTTATTATTATTTATAATTAGACATAAATGCCTGAATGATGGCTCAGATGAGCTCAAGTGGCCCCAGATACTGACTATTACAGACAGGTGACAAACTAAAGGAAAAACTGGTACAGGTCTAAATGCTTGACCCGTACAGTGAGGGGATCTGGTGGCTCTGAAGAATGGTGATCCTCAGCCTTGGCATTGATTCTACAAGTCCCTGAACTCTTCTGGAGGGATGAACATCATTCTTCAAAATGATATTTCCTCATTTGGTGTTTTGATGATGGTGGTGGAGAGCTCTGTCTAACACGTCAGTACAAAATCTCCCATAGGTGTTCAATTGGGTTGAGATCTGGTGACTCTGTAGGTCATAGCATATGATTCACATGATTTTCATTCTTATAAACCATTCAGTGACTCCTCGCGCCTTATGGATGGAGGCATTGTCATCCTTGAAGAGACCACTCCCATCAAGATAGAAATGTTTCATCATAGGATAAAGGTGATCACTCAGGACAACTTTGTATTGATTTGCAGTGACCCTTCCCTCTGAGGGGACAAGTGGACCCAAACCATGCCAGCAAAATGCCCCCCACAGCGTAACAGAGCCACCAGATCCCCTCACTGTAGGGTCAAGCATTCAGCCCTGTACCAGTTTTTCCATTAATTTGTCACCTGTCTGTACTTGTGTGCTCTGTACCTTGACCTAACTTGACCTATACACAACATATAATTTAGCAACTTTCTGTTTGTGTTTGATCTAATAAGGAAGTAATAGACTCATTTGGAGCTTTTTTGTCATGATTCCCATGTGGGTGTTGAAGTATCTGTTCCAAAACAGAAGGCATGGACGGTGAGATGGAAAGTGGGTTTTGAAAGCTAGAAATCTCAGCATATGGTGAAGTGATCGTTGAGTTATAAGTATGGATGTATAACCTCTTACGTTGTGGACATTTTGTGGGTCATTGCCTCTGTAACTGCAGGCTGCATGAGATCATACACACACTTTCTTTCTTCTTGCCCTTTCATAATTTCCTCACATCAGGGCACCAGGCTTACATATATATATTTTTTTTCTTACAGATACGTATATCATGTTGCACAGTAAAGTTGTATTGTCATGCTGTCAACTGGTTGCCGTGGTAACCACTCAGTCTTCAGGTGAAAGTCCTGCGGTCTGACTCTCAGCTTTCAAAACACTCTAATTATATACACAGCAGCTGCTGCTGCTTGCCACATGCTTGACTGTGTGTGCGTGTGCGTTTGTGTTTTTGTTGTGCGTGTGTATGTGTGTGTGTGTGTGCGCGCGTGCATGTGTGCGTGTGTGTGTGTGTGTGTGCTGGTGTGTGTGCGTGTGATCTTTCTGTGAACCTAGTCCTGTGAAAGTGTGTATGTGTGTGTGTCTGACTTCTTCTGTGAGCATGATTCGGAGGTCAGTGGTTTCCAATCTTTTTGGCTCTTCGCAATATCTACTTGTGAATCATTGCCACCAGTTCCATGTATCTACAAGTTATGACCAGGTCTACCAAAAGATATGATATTCTTTCCCTGTTTTATTTGAATTACTGTCAGAGAACCAAAAACCTGAAAAGATTAGAGGAATCTATATAAATTAAATTTTGTTTAGGATAAATGTTTTTTTTTTCTTTTTGCCTTTTCCTATCCTCTTAATCTTCTTGCAACCCCTCAGATTTATTTTGCATCTTGACCTGGGTTGGCAACCACTACACTTAATAATACCGAGTACTCATATATCTCTTTGTACTGCATCATATCGCTTTGTATTACATTGTACTGTATTATAACATAGAGTAGATTAAACCACTTTGCAACACATCCGAGACTCCTCCACCTAAGCTACAATAAGATGTACAGCCAGGCGCAACTGTAAATAGATATGTTGTAGGAATATATCTATGAAAATTTTAGCACAGCTCTAAACAGGAAGCCCCTAAAAGAGCATCTGCATAATCCCCCAAAGACCCCCCCCCAGCATGTTAGTGATTCACCTGCAGGCTACATTAAATTCCCTAAAACTGAAATCTGACATCTTCTATCTTAACAGCAAATGGCAGCTTACAGTTTAATAGATATAACTGATGGGAGAAACTATGCTTCCTTTTCATATCCAGTTTCTTACGAGTTGCTCTGGGAATTACATAGTATTTCACACTGCTGCATGAGTAGTGTGCCTGTGGGACAGAATTACAAACTGCTCCGGGGCAGTGAGACACACTGTGTAATTGTATATATCCACATGGTAAATCACTGTAAATGTTAAACTCAGCTGCACTGCCACCTCAGCCCTTTGTTAAGAGTAAATGACACAGAACTAAATGTATATAGACATCAGTTGTTTGGAGGTGGATTTATGACAAATTAACATAATTTCTATGTAGTTAGCGGATAAACATCTGTAATTACTCTGTAAAATAAACACTATTTCTCTTAGTTTTACCATAGTATTGACAGTTGTAGTGGAGAGCATTTATCATAGTAGCTGTAATAGTCATTGTAGTACTGTAGCAGCTGTGAGTTATATACTCTGGTTATAACACTGTAGGCCAGCCAATGTTATTTTAATGCCGGCTATGTTTGTATTCATCAGACAGAAATACAACAGTGAGGCTAGGAGCTACTGAGCCAGATTAGAGATCCTCAATACAGGCGATAGGAGGTTTAAATAGCTCCAATCATGACACAATGCCAAGAACAGCTTACCAAGAAGAATCTAGTTCATCAACAACAGGGGGAAAAAAAGAAACAACTCCAACTAACAAACACTTACAAAACAGAGGGACAGTGTTTAACTTTGACTTTTTTTTTCCAGCAACCGTGTCAACCCTTGGCAAGCAGCATCTGTGACTTTTTATGGTATTAATATATATATTATTTTAATCCATAATTAAACCACCTAAATTTTAGTTTGCTGGGCTGTCAAGTTTTAAATTTTTCAATTTTTCAAGTCTGTCCTAAAATAATAGTCAGGTGCCCAAAGGAACACTGACACGTTTTTCTTGGTGTAATTCCCCCGGTTCATATTGGACATTAGAAGATCACAATGTAAACAATGGTGGACAAAATTCACAGCCCCCCTGTGAAAAAAAATATTTAAAAGGTAATTTGAAGTTAATATAAGGCTTCAGTCATCCAAATTAGTCAAATCAAGTCAATATCTTTCAAAATTAGTCTTTTTTGTACCAAATTCACACAAATACCCATAATACACACATGTTGACAACATATTAATGTTGTGTAGGATAAATGTTTTTTCCTGGGTGTGGCTTGACAGGTTTGGCTTAAGATCAAGAGACATATAGTGTTCACATTGATTATGCTATTGCTAGAGCTACGACTAGATGTCAACGCTGAAAGGCTATAAATGATCTCTATTCATTGTTACTTTACTGATAATTACCATCAGCATCAACAATGTTAGGTTTATAAAAATAAGACTAAGCTCTTTGTGACTGTTTCCCTGTAGTTGTGGTAAAAGGATTCACCGCTGAGGTCTGTGCTGGCAGCCTGTGACTTTCATGAATCTGGGAGAGAGGCCACAGCCGGTGCCTGAAGTGTCCTTTAGGCTCCTCAAAAAGCACAAGACTGCCAGCTGATGGTTGACCTACAGGGTGTCAGCTCACATTTCCAGAAACCATTGCAACAACCATGTTTAGGCCAGCGCGCTGCTGTTTGTAGCATCGAAACAGATGGTAAACTGGAACTGACTGGTCCGCAGTAGGATCAAATAGAGCCTTGAGAGGTTGAGAGTATGTGGCTTTGAAAAACAATTACCACAAGCAGAGGTGGCATGATGTCACAGGTGTATATTTGTGTATATTTTATTGGTGACGCACAGAGGAGTCAAAAGTAACTAAATTAAATACATTTCGGTTCAAAACACTAAAAAGTTTTCATAAGTTTAATCAAATATTCTCCAAATTTCACACATGAGAAGTCTTTACTAATCTGCACAAGTGTCCTGTTTGAAATTTGCACTTCATTTTCAAAGTCAAAGTCACAATGTAGCATAATTTACATAACACACACACACACACACACACACACACACACACACACACACACACAAATCAGTATGAAACTGTCACATTTGTACACTGGTGAATGACTAAAAAGCAGGACTACAAAGGGAGCCAGGGATGAGTTTATTAATACTGTTTATTAAAAAAAAAAAAAAAAGATCGGGCTAACAGTCAGATGAGGATGAGGCAGTAGCAAAAATCTACTACTAAGGTCAGAACGAGATGTCAGTCCGCGTTGCAAACAAATCCAAATGGGGAAAAGGCAGAAGGCAAAGAGCCCAGAAACAGTCCACAGGTCGTACACAAGAAAAGCTCAGTGGGAAACTAAGAATAAATACACTAGGAACACTGAGATAACACGAGGGAAACAACAAGTAAAGGCTAAAAGTCTGACTTACAAAATGTATGACAAAGACAATCTGGCAATTAAACAGTAGAAACACTTAAATACACAGAGACTGATTAAACACAGGTGAGTGAAATGAGACACAGGTGAAACGTGAGGAAATCAACAAAGGTGAGAAAACACAGGAAATGAAAGTAAAAAAACACAAGGAGAAGACATCTCAAAATAAAACGAGAACGAAACTAAGTCCTGGCTGAATATGACAGAAACATGATGTGTACAAACATGTCAAAATATGCCAATTGTGTGATCAAACCTAATGGAAATATTTGACTTTGACACTTTGATTGTATCTGTAATTGTGGTCTTCTGTTATATTCATAACTCAACCTATGAAACCAGTTTTTTCATAATTATTATGCCATACTGATCACCTGTATGATGCAATTATTTGTTTCAGAGTTATTAGTAAATTACTACTCTGAAATCAACCAGACACAATAACCTTTATTATATCTATAACTCTGGTAATGTTTGTAGTCTCAGCTGTTAAAAGACATTCATGCTATAAAAGAGAGTTAGTGGACACATACTTCAAACCTTTTGTTGCGTGTCACACCTCTATCTCTCCCCCCATGTTCAGCTCTCTCTCGACTGCATTCACATACATACTGATGACACCTGCGCTTTAAAAGTTGTAAAATGCATGTGATGTACAGTATGTCAATGAGCAGTATTCACTTCTACTCTATATTTAGATATTGTTTGAAGTCAAAGTCTTCATTACAAGACATTAAGGCAAAGTTATGTCATCTCGTTTTCCATCTTCCTCTTCCTCCTGAAGGTCTTCATTTGTTTGTTGTCTGTTTGGAACCTGCTTCTGTCTATATTTACACTTGTTATATGAAATAAGAAAGGAGGCAGGTCACCAAAATAAGACTGAAAGTGAGATAACTCTGGGTGGAAAATGTATTATCCTAAGTCATGTAACAAACACAGCGCCAGCTTTGAGAGAGCACACGAATACACAGAAAAATACTTCGGCTATGAGCAGAGTGTTCATTCAAAATTTAATTTAATATCCCGTAGTCCATCCAAGTAGTGCTGCAGCTAATTTTAGCTATAAGAGGTGTTTTTTAAAGCCCTGTGCGTGGTTGAACAGTGATGTTAACCTCCACTCAAAGTGATTGATAGTGAGGTGAGGCCCCTGCTTGTTCTGTGCCTACAGTATGACTGCCTTGTGACTCTCGGGACTCACATACATACCATAACCTTGTAAACAAATTGGATAAAGCACAGGACTCACAAAATAATCCTAAAATAAAAAAAACACCCAAAGCTGCATGGATTTTTTGGAAGCTTGCATCAATGGCTGTTAATTTGGGAAATGTGTCTGACAATATTTACCTTTTCCATTTTATTTTTGGATGCACATGTTGCCTGATGCCCTGTGGCAACAACACGATGACTTCATCATTTGGCTGCAGGAAAACAAACCACTTGGCACTATTATCTGTTAGGGAGAAAGTTAATTCCATGAACTGGGACTCAAAGGTTTGACTTGTCCAATCTGTCTGGTAGCTCAAAAGACCGTCTATTTTTAGTTTGTTCAGGGAGGGGAAAATGGGGGGAGGAAAAGCAGGGAGGACGGGAAAGCAAGAGCAGGTCCAGACAGATATGTTATAACAGAAAATGTTCAGGAAACACAACAATTGCACAAATTATTTTAGTGATATTTGAGAGAAATGTGAACATCAGTTGTATTATTGTGCTCTAATGTACCAGCCTATGTCAAATCACACAGTTACTGACTTCTTTGACTGAACCTTGTGATTATCAGCCTTTAGGAAAGGGCGAGGAGAGGGGAGGCACCTCGTCTTTACTCACTGCTGGAAGAAGGGAGGGAGAAAGGAGCAGAGTGGATGAAGAGGAGGAATAGGAGGAAAAGGAGGAGGAGGAGGTGGTGGAGGGGAGGGGGGGCTCTTCTCCTCTCTCTAAGAGCATTAACTGTAGAGTGTTCTGGTGGTGACAGGGCTGTCAGGGTCAGATGGCCGCTCAGCCTGATTAGACCAGCTCACTGCAGATCCTCAGCCCAGCACACTGCACTGCTACAACAAGGTAGAGCTACAAACTGGCACATACAGTACAGCACGCCTCAGCTGGTACTGAGCATACCAGCTCGGGGCAGGGAGGACAGGGAGAGGTTTACAGTTCAGTGTTGTAGTGGAACAGAGCTACAGGTTGTTGCAGATAGACAGATAGCAGAAAAAGGCTTGACAGCAGCTGGACTTTACTGTGGCAACGAGACAGAAGAACTGATGTTTAGTGAGTGTTTGGAGATGATATTCAAGAGCTAAGCGGTAAGGACAAATATTCCTGTATGTTGCTGTTTGTTCTTATAATCAAATAGTATTTCTGATTGGCCAGCAGCGTGGTAGGATGGTGGTGTCGAACAGGTTTTGTAACTTTTGAGAAGATAAACTTGATGTGGCTGATATTGGATGTAAATGCAACTGAGGAGAATTTCTATAGAAATTCATTTCCCACAGTAGCATTACTAGAGATCAAACAAATCAGTGAACTTCACTGGAACAAGCTGAGAGTGAGACAGCAGAGATGCACCAGCATTGGGGAGGAAAAATTTGATGTGTCATACAATCGGCCGCTAGTACAGATACAGCTATAAATACAGCTGCAGGTATTCAGTGCCTACAGGGGTTTACTATAACAGGCAGTCAGCTGGTTGGGTGTCAGCACTCAAACTGTTGTAGGGGCTGCTGCTGCTGCTGCTGCTGTTGCTGTTGCTGCAGGACTTTGGCGTAACTGCCAGTCAGTGGGGTTTGTGGATCTCCCTGTTCAGCAGCCAAGCTATCCACTGAGGTAAGAGGGAAGGCTGTATAGGCTTACAGAAATAATTCAAGTTTAAGCATTTAGCACATCTCCTTTTTCAGAGTGACTTGTCATCTGTGCTGCTACAGAAACCCTCTTCTGTACAGTGGGTGTTAACTGGAAGTCAGTGGAGATGCGTGCACTTTAACAGGATTTATCCTACTTGAAGCTACTACTAACCTGCCTTCTTGTTGTCTTTACTACTAACCCACAAGCTTAATGTTTCATTCAGCCTTACACTGCAGGCACTGTAGACAAGTTTGGCAGCCCAACGCGGCTCTAAAGTAATTTTCAGATCCATTTTTAACTTCTTTGGGTCCTGACCCTGCCTGTGACGACCAACTGTGGATGCACCTGTTTTTACAAACTAAACTGCGCTCTAAGGTAACAGGGAAGATCGGCTTTACAGTTTTAATTGGACTTTCTGTCTAGCCATTTCCCTGACGTGCTTCATATGAAGTCACTCTGCAAATAGATGTCAGCTAAATGTCTAAACTGACTGCAGTTGTACTTGTAAAGAGTTAGCATGTTCTTTTTAATGTTTAGATGCTTTAGAGCTTTCAGTGAATTCACTGCTTTGTCTCATGTGTGACAGTCCCTATTGTCATGATGCTTTGTGTGATACATAGTAATTAGTTTTTAGCCTGTTTGTCTCAGTGGTTGATATTTTGTTGTGCTTGTGTTATATGAGGCTTTAAAGTACAGAGATGACATTTCTATAAAAGTCAGCATCGTAAAAAGTTCTATTTAGATTTTGACTTGAGTGAATGGAAAATGATTCTATCCTTATTAGTGGCAACACAGGATAATTTCCTAATTATAGATAGTCAGTAACCTGGAATAGACTGCGCTCTTCTGGAACATTGAGCGGGTAAGTCGGCATGTGATTATGAAGACAGAGAGGTAGTGGGTGTGTGTGTGTATCATCAGAGCTGAGGTGAAGAGGTGACCACAGATTACCCAGATTACCTCTAGGCTTTCCCTGCTTGTTTGTCTGAGTGTTTTTGCACGTGACTGGGAGAAGGGTTACATCTTTGACCACCTTCCTTCATGTTTACATCACCACCACCTCTCCTCATCGCCCTCAACCCCCCCTCTCATTTTTATGAGACGCTTTCTCAGTCAATAATAAGGGAATCACATGACTTGTTTTGAAGTATCTTCCAACTTGTACTTGTATTCTTGTAATACACTGTATTTACCAAGTTGGAAGGGGACATTTTAAACACCCACTATGTTTCAAATTGATTAAAATTCCATCAAAACAACACTTGTTGTTACTGTACTGTAGACAATCTTACAGCCAAAGATAATCTGCATTTTCTTCTGAATTTTTGCAAATGCAAATATTGTATTTTAATAGGTATTTTAAGTGGCTTTGTTTTGTGTTCTAAGAAAATGCAACAGACCTTCTAAGTAGTCTGTATAACATAACTCATTAACTTTTGAGGAAGCCTCATTATAATTCCCTCATCCTTTCACTACTTTACATTTACCTGGACTGAATGTAGCAGATGTGAACATATTAAACCAAATAGAGCATGTAATTGATGTTAATTTACTTTAACATCAGAGCAAAGGGCAAATAAGCTATTAAACACCCAGACAGGCCAAATTAATCCTTGTTGGGCCAGAACTAAATATTGTGTAGATGTTTATTATAGACAGAAATCCTCCTAGACTACGTCAAACAGACGCAATACTTTTCAGATTTTGTCTCTTTTTTTCTTCAGGCCAAATTGGATTTTGTTGACATTGCGCAGGCTAATCTAATACAGTTTTTTCCACATTTTGTGAGCCACATCATGTATTAGATTTTCTAGCTCATGCTGCATCTGTCATCTGTCGCCCAGCTTTGTTGTCCACTCCCTGCAAGTAGAAAAACACTTTTTGTACAAATGTGCACAATGTGGTTGTTTAATTTGAGAGAGTTAAGGTTCAGCGACAGTGTAGGGAACTCACTCATAGTTTAGATAATTTTGCATAAGCCCTCTCAGACAAAGCAGAATCAGAAGTTACTTGTGAATATGGTTTTGAATAGGTTTTGAGTTTTCCCTTTAAATTATTACAGGGATCAAAAAGTCCGGTTTCATTAGTATTAAACCACCTAGGACTGTAGTTTTTTATTATACAAAAATATTTTACCTTATGCTGAATGATTTCTCGCAGTGTTTTCTTGTGGGCCTTAAGTAACGATCACCTCTGCTAACATCATAACAATATAGTTTTATGCTGTAAAACATTAACATTCAGGGGGAAAGAACAGAAAATAGCATATATTTAATTAGTGCGTCATCTAATCACAAGACAAGATGTGTCAAGATCTGGGTGGCTTACCCAGCTTGCTCACCTCTGCTTCACACTTTCTTGAGAAAATTCCTGCAGGTGCTATAAATGTATTTATAGGCTTCATTAAAATCATTTAAAATGTATATATGTACATGTTCATGTGTGCATTTTTTATGTGTTTATCTCTGTGAATTAGTCCGTTAGCTGGCCTTTATGTAGTCTTCTTTTTACAGTTCATGATAGTTGTCATTAGTATGTTTGGTTGTTTGGTCTACCTAGACCAAATGCTGGACTACTGAGAAATCATGTTTGTAACAGTTTTCATTTCTGCTTTTCTGAAAGTGTGTTATTTAATGAGTTACATTTTGTGTGTGTGTTTTTTATTATAGAATAGCTGGTTGATGGAGTTTGTGCGGCGGAGTGGTGACTACTGCCACGCCCAACACATTTAGACCCTATCTGGGATGAAGCTGCACCATGCAGTCTTGGGACCCTAAACCCTGAACAACCATTCCCCCTCGCCCTCTGAACCAGCCAGCTCATGGGGTAACAAGTGGAGCTTTGACACTGGAAACTAACTGGAGAGAGAAGGAACGCGACAGCATACTGAGACAGACAGAGAAGGACTGAAGCAGTGACAATCATACAGAAAAACAAAGACACTGATAGAGAGAACTGACACACTGTTGCCTCCTGGACTATAGGATACAGTCAACTGATGGGATAAAACAGTATTCCAGACAGCTGGAGCTCAGAATTTGGAAAATATCTTGAACTGCTGCAAGGTCTCGCAACAGGAAGTTACACAACAAACAGGAAGTTAAGAATCACCTGGAGACCTGATATAAGTTGAAGAAACAGCAGCTAACTGCTACAGCTGAAGCTTAAGGTGAGGAGTGACAGGTCACCAGATCTTGACTAAATATAGGGACACACCAACATTTTTTAACTCCTGCACTTTGAGACACGTTATAGGTTTTCTGTGATATTAGTCATTTTAATACTTAAGTCAATGTGAACTCAAATAAACCTTTTGCTTTGCCTACCAAGAATAGCTTTCTACTGTCCCAGACTTGTGGAGAAATAAAGATGAGTGACAAATTAAAGAAAAAACAACAAAGTTTAGTAGTAAGTAAGGTGTTGTTCCACAATGAGCCTCCAGAATAGCTTCAGTTCTCCTTGACATGGATTGTCTGAACTCTGGTGGAGAGCTCTGTCTAACACATTGGTCCAAAATCTTCCATAGGTGTTCAACAAGGTTAATATCTTGTGACCACAAAGAGCCAAGCATATGATCCACATCATGTTCATACTCATCAAAGCATTCAGCCACCCCTTGTCCCCTGTATTAAAGCATCTGCATTTGTTATTTTTCTCCAATCTGTTATTCAATATTTCCTTTAATTTGTCACCCGTCTGTTTATAACCTTTCCCCATTTTTCAGTGCTATTTCATGGTTTTTAGAACTGGCTGAAATAATTATCTCACAGGTGGATACTCTATCTAACACATCACATCAACAGAACAGAAAACATCAGTATTTGTAAGAAACAGAGTAAATCGGCCAGATAATCCATCTCCTGTATTCATGGGAAGTGTAAACCTGTGGCTGCAAAACTCCTTTACTACATGCTTTACTGTGATATGAATATGCAGTATTGACTATGACAAGCTCCTTTATGCCTGCTGGCTTCAGTGGCTTAGTTCATTCACATTTAGTTAGTTGCATTCCTTATTTGTTCACTTGCATGTGATATCGCCCAAATAGCACTTATCAGCACTCTTACTAAAATAGTGGCTGGAGGCACCTCGGGGTATGTGAGTCCTTGATTTAAGATTACTGAAATTAAAATTCCATCCTAAAATACAATCACATCCCTGTTATCTTTAAATGTGAGCAAGAGCAATGCAAGATAAGAAAAGACACTGCTCCATTGACAGTAATCTGGTGACTAACTTTATGTTTTTGTTTTACACCCAGTATACTACATACTAACACTGCATTAATTATTTTTGATTACAAAATTAACCCCTATCAGTTGAATGTTACAAATTTATTCACAGTCCAAAATCATTAATAGAAATAACACCTGAATTTTATTTTAAGATGTTTTTTTCCATTTAATTTCTCTTGAAGGCCATGCACACAGGTGTTTTCACTCTGGTTGATCAGACCAGGTTAAAGTTGGATGGATCTGTACTGCAAATCACATGAGGTCACCAAACTCACTGCACCAATAAGAACGATAAAGATGTGAGATGTCAATCAAGCGTGGTTTGTACCCGCCCACGCAGTGCTTAGACAAAGTCTAATCAAGCAAATAAGTGAAAACAGCTGTGAGGGCGTGCCGTGAGAGTGTAAGGCCTTTAACTGCTGCATTGCATTTCTTTCTCAACACTGTTGGCCCAGTACAAGCCTTTTCTCTATATTGTGTGAGGCTCACATGCAAGGACAGCAATATGTGAACTAGTCACATTTCGTTTTGTGATGTTTCAAGATTGATGCCAGTATACTGTGACTTAAAACACATTTTACCTTTAAGGTAATTTAGGTCAAAACACTTTTTCTATGTAGTTTAAGCTCCTCAAGACCATGTGGGGATTTTCTTTAACTTCTTATTGCATAAACATATGTCTCAGAAACTTTAAAAGGTTCAGTAAATATAGCTCAAATATTTGAAATTATGTTCAGGTTTTTGTTATATTCAGTATATTTCTCCTTGATGTTGGGCTTATGACTAACAACTAACTGCTAATACTCAAAGGTCAGAGGACACCCTTGGATTTCAAAGGTCACATTGGCCGCCATGAACCGTCCAGCTCCAGTGGAACTGTGCCACAAGAACATGAGATTCCTCATCACACACAACCCCACAGACAGCACACTCAGCTCCTTCATAGAGGTAAGAAACACATCAGCACACTGAGGAGCTTCTTCATTAAGGAAAGATACAAATGTACATATACACATACTTCATGTATGTATGATATATATAGTTTCCCTTGCTGATGACATGTAAACTTTAACTAAATTGAATCTGGTTGTGATCTCCTACCACTGTTGTCCCTTCCAGGACCTGAAGCGATACGGTGCCACCACAGTGGTTCGAGTCTGTGACATCACCTATGACAAAGCGCCGCTGGAGAAAGATGGCATTACTGTGGTGGTGAGGAGAAAACACACACACACACAAACTTCCTGTAACAAAACACAGAGTGCCAGAAGTAGTCACTGTCCTGCTTCTCTCTCAGGATTGGCCATTTGACGACGGAGCCCCACCCCCCAGTAAGCTGGTTGATGATTGGTTGAGTCTGCTGAAGAAGAAGTTTCAGGAGGATCCAGGATGCTGTGTGGCTGTTCACTGTGTGGCTGGACTGGGAAGGTTGGAGACACATCCAAAAAAATATACACATACCTTTTTAAGAGAGCGTGGACTGAATCTAAATAGATGAAACACACACACATACAGTATGCACAAAGAAGGAATTAATAAATCATATTAGTAAAGACAAAAGCTGAAAACTATAATTATAAAAGAAAAGAAAAGAAAAACTGTAGCTGTAATCTGCAGCAGCATTTCTGAAGCAGACAGTTTATCTTTGTTTTTCCTCAGACGTCAAACTCAACTCTGTCTGTGTTTGTGTATCTATGTGTGCATACAGGGCTCCTGTGATGGTCGCTCTGGCTCTGATAGAGAGCGGGATGAAGTATGAAGACGCTATTCAACTCATCAGACAGTGAGTACATTTACATCCTGTATATTCATTCTCATGCAGAAATAATTCAGTATCACGGACCTCTTTTGCTTTATGAATACATATAATAAAGCACATAAGAATGAAACATTTTTTATAATGCACTAAAAAATTATCATTATTCACAGCTAGGACAACTGAAACAGTACATTCTTGTCTTTTTAAAAAAAATCTTATACTGTATACAAAGAAACCGTTGTGTAATATGTTAAGAAAGCTTAACATGGTTTAAGAGTATATCTTTACACCACAAACACAATTTATACATGTGCATGACTGTTTTTATGGTGAGAATGTAGAGTTCTTCTTGTCATTTTCATCCTCTTCCTTTGCCATTTCATTCTGTATTCCTTCTCAACTGTAAATATATAAAATGTCAGGGAGAAACCTTAATAAAAATGCCTTATTGATTTCCCAGTTTCCCATAATGAATATATTACAAATATACAAGGAGATACAAAGAGATGACATGGAGAAGGATTTTTAAAATTTCAAATTGGATTGCATAATAAGGGATGAGATATACAGAAGATGTCAGTATATATAGAGGCGTTGAAAGTAGCATTTTAAATTGTAATACAACTGAATTTCACCATACAATATTGGTCTGTGTGTGTGTGTTTCAGGAAACGCCGCGGAGCCATCAACAGCAAACAGCTAACCTACCTGGAGAAATATCGATCCAAGCAGAGACTCCGCTTTAAAGACTCTCAAACACACAAGAACAAGTGTTGCACCATGTGAACACACACACACACACACTGTCACAAGACCTCCACACACTCAGACATCTTGTACCCCTCGACAAAAAGCTCTCAGGAATCGAACCGTACAAGCCTTGTGTCATTGTCACACACACACATACTAAAATATATATATATATATATATATATATATATATATATATATATAATATAGGCTTCAACAGCTTGGGAATTTATTAATGTTTTTACAGCCGTTTCACTAGAAGCTATCTTTGTTCCCTTGTTGTTTGTAACGATTTCTTGTCTTTTAATGAACATTATATCGGCATGTTTACGTCAGTAGGTAGTTTACTGAGGAGAGAGGTGGAATAAATGGGCGAGGAAGAGAAAATTGTATAACAAATTATGTTTTAAATCTGAATGTTGAGGCTTTCTTAGGTAGTTTAAGGTTAATCTTCAACATAAGAAATCCATGGTGCAGTATGTGCCCAAGGAGATACCAGGTACTTTTTTTTAAAGGTCAATACTGTACTGATGTATTGGCCTTCAAAATTTCAGATTATGCCTGATATTTTGAGAAAATGACACTTAAGTATTTTTTGTACAGATATTGTGCACATATTCAGTAAAAATTACATGCAGTATTAACAGTTTTCTTTGGGGTTGTTCTTGGCACAAAAAGACCCTTGAAAGCAGAATTTAGACTTGTATATCAGGGCTCATTTTCCTCCCAGCATTTTCTTATTTTCTGCTATTCATCTTTGTTTGGCATGACAATCAACTCTCACAATTCAAGAAGCATTTTGGTGTACATGAAGCCTTCACTTTGGTTTTCACATCTACTGTTTTATTGTTATTTGTTTACATATCAGTGTGTGCATTTGATTATGCTGTGTTTACTGACACCCACTGAAGGAAACGTCTTCATTTGCAGCAGCTGATTCAAGCCAGATTTAAAGTATATGTAAAATAGCAAATAATTGGGAATAAATAATAATTAATTGACAGTTATCATACATGGCATACATTAAAAAATGACCGAGAGGTGTTAACTCAGATGTAAATAATATTAAATGTGGAATGTGAAATTATCACTTCTATTCAACTGTAAGGCTGGCAGGGTAAACCACTCCTATAGTTCACTGATTACAAAAATGTGCAAAGAAAATTTTAATATTTCAGGGATTACTTTAAAAAAAAAAAATTCCATCATATCAGCAGTTGAAGACACTGACTAGCCAGGTTCTCACTTTTAATCCAAGGCCATTATTGACCTGATATATGGATATATTGAGATATTCGACTAGTATAAATATAAGCTTTAACTACTATTGCTGTACACCGTCACAACTTTTAGACTAGGTTACAGTATCTCTTACATATTTACTTTTGCAATGGAGTTTACTTACCATTTGATGCATGTAAACAACTGCAGAGAGTTCTTTCATTACCCTTCAAAATGTTTCAGCTGATGATAGAGCATGCACTTTTTATGTATTATAGGTTGCTTATGATTGTCTCCTTGTGATTTTTTTTTCATCACCTGTGTTACAAAAACATTAATTCAATTGATCAACCTGAACTTATGTCCCGAACAAAAATTTGTGGGAAAGAAATTAGAGCAGAGGAGGTCAAACAAAGTTAAAAAACCCAGAGATTTAGAAAGGGAGGGATCTAATACAAAATATATAAACTGGCTACAGTTTTGTCTACTTATTCATATGATGTGTGTGTGTGTGCGTTTGTTTGAATATGTGTGTGTGTGTTTGGTAGCCTAAACTATTGTTGATCATTGGGACTGGCCTGAGCTGACACTTTTCTAATGAAGAAAATCCTGTAAATGTCTGTATGTCTGTAAATTCTTGCATTGTTTAATAAAGATTTTGTCATTGTTCCTATATTTTAACAGTTGTTCATCTGTCAGTTTTGCAAATTCCAATGCAGGTCCTTATTTAGCAGCCTGATAAGGTTAAATTCTTCTGGAATTGATAAAACATACAATGTTAGACAAAATCACAAACAAATGCTACAGCCAAAACCACAGAATTGGTTAAAACCTTTTACTGAGCATGAATATCCAATAAAACAAAATGGAAAACAAATTAAATGGGCTTATTTCCTCATTACTGTAGCTCTATACTGAAAACTACTGATGTCACAAGTACTGGAGTTTTGTTTCAGTGTATTCAGAATATGAGCATGATAAGGAAAAATACTGTGGCATTTTACCAATATCACAACTTTCAACCAGAGAGCATCAATGGGACTCAGCATTTGATTATTGATCTATAATGTAAGGTTAAAGTTCACACCTATACTGGTGTTTTGCTAAATTAATAGTAAAACAAATTCCTTCTATGTAATTTGTACTCACTTGGTTGTTTATCAAATCGAGTTAATCGTTTAGCTATTTGCAGGAGCTTATTGGTGATACTAACCTACTTGCACTGCTGTGAGCCTCTTAAGTAGGAAAACTGGGATAACTCAACCTACTCAGATCGCCACCCACAGGCTTCTGTGTATTTTCACTCTTCAGTATAGTTATACACTCAATTAAGTGAGCATACCTGTAGAACTGATTTGTAAAACATTTGGGTTTTGCCAGAATTTATATTGGTAATGAACAGTTATCTCACTTTTTAATGACACTGAAGGCTAGTTCTGAAATGAATGACTGAATCTGTAATCTGCGACATGACACAGTGTCCTATTTTTATTGCAATGCTTTACCTGAGCTTTCCAAATCTGTCAGTGACCATTTTATTTTGGCCAGTAGTATTATAATGTATTCTTAAGATTATATGATTAT
Source organism: Thunnus thynnus (assembly GCF_963924715.1). NCBI lineage: Eukaryota > Metazoa > Chordata > Actinopteri > Scombriformes > Scombridae > Thunnus > Thunnus thynnus. The sequence goes on from NC_089526.1 coordinate 20,939,047, forward strand.
CAATGATTATATATGGAGGCGTGACTCTGTCCTATTAATGAAATTATTTTTCAGCCGAATAAATTTAAATTTTGTAACAAAAACTCACAGGCACAGAAAAAAAAAAGTTTGGATGAGAAAGCTGTCAGCACAATATAATTTTTCTCTTACAGCCTGCTTGTGTTAGGTGGTGCATTTTGTTATGGCCTGTGTTTTTTCACCATGTAGACTTTAAAATGTTTACCACCACTTGTTTCATTCTATAAGACAGTGTGTTAACCTAACAAGTTTAAATAAATATGTTAGTGAAAGAAATATTGTCCAAAAATGTGCTTCTTTGAAGAAAACTAACGGCATTGCTGTAGTTAAGTGTTCAGCCGCAGTACAGTCCTCCTGCCACAGGCGGCGCTGTGTGCTGCAGTACCACCACGTCCTGTCCACTTCCGCTGCTTGGGAGGACTTGTGTCGCAGATTCGTCAGAAATTTATATGTACGTAAAGTAAAAATTAGACTCTAAATCTTATTTCAGTTATAATATTCAGTTGTATTATGGCTCAAATCTATCGATAAATTAGTATATTTTGCTCCCCAGACGCTGGAGAAAATGGACGGACAGAAAGGCGGTAAGACTTTGAGCTAGCTTCAACTCGAATATGTTTCTCGGGTCTTCACGTTAGCTTGGGCCAAATCAAAATAAACAAACGCGTTTAGTTTAAATCTTATTGTTAAACGTGTTCCTGCTGGGATTTTCAGTCTTTAATTTTGTGTTCACGGTTATTTTAAGACTTTTTCATGTGCAGCAAATGTCTTCAGAGCCTGCAGAGTTTGAAAGCTTTGAGACAGCGTCAAATTGTGAGGACAAATAAAGATTATTGGCCTTATTTAAAGAAGTAAATACACCAACGAGCACTCAGAAATGGGTGCTGGCTCATCTTTTCACATTAGTCTGCTTTTAGTATTAGCTGCGTTGTCTTGTGGTAATTTAAGGCTGATATCAGTGTTTCAGCAACTGTCTTTTGTTATAAATTAGCACAATTCCAAGAAATGTCTTCCCATGTCATCTGTCAAAGGGATGGGTGCGAGTGAATAATAGTGTTATTTTAATGTTAGAGTTCAAACAGCCTGATTCATTAGAAGTGGATTGTGAAACCAAATCAGAAGATGAAACTGAACAATTTTAAAGAATCTTTTTTTTAATCGTCAGTTTTTTCTTATAAACATACACATGCCATCCTCCATCACCTATCTCTGAGCAGCAAAAATGTGGCAAAGCCTGCCATTTTCCTCATTTTCTCCCTACCTTCAATTCTTGTTGCATATATAATATAGAAATACATAAAAAGAAAAGAAAAAAATGTCAACAATTTCAACATTGACATCCACAGACACACAAACAAGCTAAAAACTAAAATCACATGTCAACCATAGCGTAATACAATATGTAGTAGGCAGCAGTTAACATTTGAATAGATTCAAGAATAGAATAGTCATTTTATGTTTCTTTAATTATAGAATGTTTTATAGATTAAGATTTTACTGGTGTGACACACATTGAAGCAGTTTTATTCATTTGTTTGCTTGGCACCTTAGATTAAATAGATTCTGTCATACCATAGAAAAATTAGTTGCCATGAGATGTTGGAGATGGGTGACAGTTAGTTACTGGAATATCAGGTTGAGGAAATGCCTCCAAATAACAATCTTCTCCACTGTTTTGAAGCAGGCAAACTACGTTTATCTCTTACTTAAAATTCCTCTCTGTTTCCCTCTCTCTTGCCCTTTGGCTCTGCCATATTTTTTTCTCCCTATCACTCCAGCTGGCTCTGTGTTCATGTGTCGGCTGTGCAACCTCTTCTCTCCCAGCCGCCCTCTGCTGCTGGCTCATTGCTCACAGCTTCACCCCCAGCAGGAGCCTCCTGATGACATCATCATTGCACTACAGCCCCTTGTAGCAGAGCCTGCGGGGACCCTGGCAGGTCAGATCAGCATGTCATTACCAGGACTGCTACTCTTTAAACATAAACTAAAAACCTACCTCTTTAGCCTGGATTTGGATTTAGAATGATTTATAGACATTATTTACTTTTCGTAAGTTTTTTATCGTTTTCATGTTTTACATTTTTTAAAATCTTTTATTTTATTATTGTTAATAATACTATTTTCCCTCTTATTAGTTTTATTTACTTTTATCTATTTTATCAAGTTTTTTAGTCAATTTTTATTATTATAGTTCTTAAATCTATTTTATCTTATTACATTTTCATAATTTTTACTCCTTGTGTGCATTAGTCTCAAATTGTTTTACTATTTGCTGTCTACATTTGCTTTGTCTTATTGGCTTGTCAGTCATCTGTGTACTAACTTGTATGAAAGGTGGTATCCAAATAAAGTTTGATTGATCCTAATAGAGCTTCTAGAAAACATGTTTTATATCATAATCAGAATCATTAAACTCTTAATGGCAGGGATGCATTGGACTTTTACTTATTTATGAGTCCAATTGTGAGCAACGAATAAAGATGTAAACATCAAATGAAGAATATATGTTGATTGTGACAGAAGATCAATGCTATGGCTGTTTCATGTGGCCTCTGGATGACAATGAAGTTAACTGTAGTGTAAATTGGCTACGCAAAAAATTATTGTTCAGGGGATATGTTGGTAAAAATAAAAAGATGGAATAAACCCAGCATTATCCATTTATCTGATTTGCTGTCTTGTTGGCCCTCAGAGAGTCCAGTGAAACGAAAACGAGGAAGACCAAAAGGTTCCACGAAGAAGCGCACAGACTGGACAGAGGGCAAGGCTGACTCCACCCATTCTCTAGAGGATAAAGTTAGAAGAGAAGAAGAGAGGAATAAGGAGGAGGCAGACAGACAAGGTAAATCACTGGAGGGTGGTACTGTTTTTTTTTTTGTCTTCCATAATACTTATTTTTACAGAACAAGCATCCTCTGCATGAGACTGGATTTTCGTTAGAGGACATATGAGTCAATAAACCTTTTTTTCCCAATTGTAAGGTGCCTCCTGGTTGTGAGAGATTTCACACATGATATTATCTGCTCTCACATATCACAATATCCTGATATTTTGGGATTGACTGGAGTGTTACTGTTTTTCAATTTGTCAATTTGTAATGTTTTCTTAATTTAAAAAAACATGACATACAAATGCTCTGACCCTTTTCCCTTTTTTCTCTTTTCCACTTCTAGGTGAAAATGATAATGGGATATCAGGGCTGGAATGTAGAGACTGTCATCGCTTGTTCAGGAACAGACGACAGATCCTCAAACACATCTGCCTGAGAGAAGAGGAGGAGGAGGAGGAAGAAGAGAACGGTGAGGAGCAAGAAGGAAAAGGCAGAAATGTAAAATAAGCATGAAGCAAGAATAGGAAAGTTAATATGTGTTTAAGACACATTCAAAGTTGGGGTGGTCTGAGGGAGTATGATACTATAATTACAGGTTCCTAAAAATTATTGTCGTAACCATAGACGTTGATGAAAAGTACAGAGGAATGTCACTTATACATATTTATTTTCTTGGTAATTCCGAGGATTCTGATTATTAGACATAATTTTCAGGGAGCGTCTGTGGTGGAGCAGTAGTTGAGGATACTGAAAATTTGGACCCTGGGGGAGCTGATCCAACTCAGATGCACCAAAACCCAGCAGGACCAGGACTTGTGAGAGAAAAAGGTTAGTTTAAGATCAGGACGTGGTTTCTTCACATTCATCCTGACCAGGAGAGACACCTAGTGGCTGCTCTAAAATCAGCACTACATGTGATCTGTGATGAATCGTGAAAGATTGTGATGGACATATATGTTTTGCTGAAAGACGTCTGCAGGCATTTAACCTGCATAAATAATCAGTTTTACTCACACTCCTGTGTTTGTTTAAGTAGAGTTAGGTTTAGTTTTATTTAGTTTTATATTTGTTGTCTGACCCTTTCTTGTTCTCTCTCTGCTTGTAGGTGTGGGCAGCGGACAGAGAACCAATAAGAGAAGTCGGATGCTTTCTGAGGACCGAAGCCGCATCTCCAAAGAAGGAGGCCTTGCAACAGGCAACAAAAAGTCGGTCGTCAGTGTTGTTCTGAAGGAAGATGAAACAATCCCAGGTCAGTCTGAGAGAGCTTTGTTTTGAGCTAGTTTTTACATTTTCTCTAACAGCTAACTAAGTTTTATGTATTATGTGTTACCTTTAATTCAACAGGTGTTTCTAAAATGGTTCCAGTGGAGGACAGTTCAGCAGAAACAGAGTGTGTATCCATCCAGGCCAAGCCTCAGGTGAGCCTAGGAAAATCCAGGAACTTTAAAGTGTCTGTGCACCCAAATTATAAAAAGATATTCTGTATTTTCATACTTACCTCTAGTGGTATGTTGCTGTGCAGATAGTTTTAGTTTAATATTCCCAAGTTTTTGATTATTTGTCTCTTTCTGGTCCACCACCCTGAACAGTGGAAGTCAAAGCAAATTTCTGTTATAGAAATTTACTTTTAAAATTTTCAACAGCAACATCTCTTTCCAAAAACGGTGTTTTGGATAGTTCACAGAACTCAGTCGGAACACTAGTCATTGAAACTACTATCTACTGAAGAATTATATAGAAAAATCTTTATGAACTCAAATGTGATTCTGTGTTGTAGTGTGTGTTTTGTTATAGTCTGGTTTATATTACTATATAATATTTATTTGGTTTGAATTTATCCATGTATCCTAATATTATTTGGGTTTATTTATTTGTTTTGGGGGGCTTTCAGCACTCTGCAGTCTTCCAGAGTCAGCCACAAGACATTGGAAGTGAATCGACTGCCTGTGAAGACAACCCTAAAGCAGACCAGGAGCCAAGGTAATATAATGGAAAATGTCCATCTCACATATAATTCTTAAAACATATTATATAATCGATGGTAGTAATAACTTATAGATAAAAGGAACTCTGACATTGATGCATAACTTATCACTGTCCACAATACAATACTTGAAATTTGACTTATCAACTGCAAATAATTTTGTACAGGATTCTGCCATTTTCTGCTTGTGGCAGTCCGATCTATCCATGTTATCTGCTGTCAGCAGTCTGATTCCTTTGTTTTCTACTTCAGTTCTAACCCGACCTCCACAACAGTAACAGCCAGCAGAGGCTTCCAGGAATATTCTATCAAGCAAGATGCTACCAAGTACTGTATGAATATTTCCTTATTAAATGTATTCATTTTATTTTACAGTATTTGTAGCTGTGTTTGGACGTAAGCTAGTGCTCAGTGCTTTTGTGTAAACTACAAGCTACATAATACTGTAAATAAATCTGAGATATAAAGAGATGTTTTGCTTTTTTTGAGCTGTTAAAAGTTATAGCTTGTTTGCTTATCAGCAGTGTTATTATGTGTGCAGGCTAGAACCAGTCAAATAAGTTCATCTGTTTTAACAACAATAACCTCCACTGTTGCAATAGCAGCGATAATGACACTGGTCATTATGGTGAATGTAATATTGTGACTCTCTGTCTCCCAGTTTACTTCAGAGCCAGTTGAAGATCTTCGCCTGTGAGTTCTGTAACAAGATCTTCAAATTCAGACACTCGCTGATTTCCCACCTCAGGACACACACCCAGGAGAAACCGTTCAAATGTCCACATTGTGATTACGCGTCAGCCATCAAAGGTAAACCCAGGCTCACTGGCACACAGGAGAAACTGTTTTGTAGTCCACACTGTGATTTCAGTGTGATCTTTTGAAAGTAAGAGGTTACACACAATCAAATTGTTAACTTAATATAAGAATAACACCCATCACAAAATACTTGTTATTGCTGTGACTGCACCATTGCTGCAACAGCAATTTCAAAATCATTAGCAGATGCATTTTACTCCAGTATAATATATTACAAATTACAAATTAGCCAAGAAATGTCAAGAAATGAATGAATGAATGAATGAATGAATGAATTTAGGGAGGGGGGAGTTCCCGACTGGACTTGGGACTGTTGATGTTGCAGATTAAGGTAACGTCTTAAACCCCTTAGTCACAGGGCGTCCTAAACAACTTACTTATGGTAGTTTCCAATTGATCTTTCTGGGGACCTCACTATATATTTATTGCTCCATTGAATATATTGTCATGCACCATTACAATAACTGCTCATGCCTGTAATTGTAAATAAGTTTGGATAAGATTGAAGTGATCCCACTGAGGAATACAATACTAATTGTAGTTAAAAGGCAAAGAGGAATTACTGCAAGCAAAATTATTTGTAAAACATGTAGCAGAGCCTGGTAACTTCTGCAACATTAGGGTTAATACATTGTAAGAAAAATGCAATTATGATATTTTTTGAATTCCTGTAAAAGCTGCCAATTTACTTACTTGATTTTATCTTTTAAAGCCAACTTGAATGTTCACCTGAGGAAGCACACAGGAGAGAAGTTCAGCTGTCAGCACTGTCCTTTCAACTGCCTCAGCCCAGGACACCTCAAGGTCTTATTATAACTTTTTTTAACTGTAGTTTATATATTGTATATGTATCTTCAAGATCAAATGTGGGTGTTGTAGTATTGGTGGTAGCTGAATTTGTCAGTTGGTGTTTTTTTGGTTATACTTGTCCAACACTGAGAAAATCGAAATGATGTTGAATCGATGTTGTGATTGTGCCTTCGGATCTTTCTCAGTTGTTAATGGTTTCTATGTCCGAATGAACTCATTTATTGTTATTATTTATATATTTATTAACTTGTTTATTTTGAATGTGTAGCTGCACTGTTGTCCTGGTTGTAAATCTGTGTATCTGGCTCTGCAGGTCCACATAGAGCGAGTCCATTTGAAGGTGAAGCAGCACTGCAGCTTCTGCCAGAAAAAGTACTCGGATGTGAAGAACCTGCTGAAACATATGGAGAAACGGCATAACCTGAAAGACCCTGTTGTCTCCCAGAACTACCAACAACTGAGGTATGATCCACAGTATCTAAATATTTTACCTTCCTATCCAGCTATTTAACCCACCATCTGTCCTTCTAATCTACTTCTCTTGTGTAGGCTAAAGACTCGTCAGGGCCTCAGACAGCTCCTCTACCACTGTCCTACCTGTAATCGACGCTTTAAGAACCAGCTGGAGCGGGAGCGCCACCTGTTGGTCCACGGGCCTCAGCGCCCCTTTGCCTGCTTGCTCTGTGACCATGCTGCAACCAAGCTGGCCGCCCTCGCTGCTCATGTCAGAAAGCACCCCTTTCTATACGTGTGCTCTGTGTGTGACGGGAAGTTTGTCAGCTCACAGAGACTAAAGAGTCACCTTAAGGAGTCTCACCTTGAGCTGGACCAAGAGCAGGCTTTTACCGACTGCATCAACAACAGCTTCTATCTGATGCAGCCTGGAGGAAGCATGTGGGGAGATGAAGAGAGGGAGGACACAGAGAGAGGGATAAATGAAAAGGACGGGGTAGTGCATGAAAATGAGAGTAGGGAGGAGGGTGTAACAAATGGTGTAGGAGGGGAGGAGTTGAGAGATGGAGAGGGGGAGCAGCTTCAAGGAGCAAGAGGGGAAGACGAGGAGGCTAAATCTCAGGATGAAAGCGCAGAAGAACAGCAGGTGATAGAGGGAAAGACGAGAGAAGTAGGAGATTCCCAAGAAGTGCTCCATCAATCGATTACTATAGAAACCACAACTCCCTCCGACAGACAGGAGGAAGAGCGCGTTGAGTCTTCTGATTGGTCTGAAGTGACAGTGGCGGAAAGGTCACAGGAAAACACGGTGGACACACGCACCTCTGGAGATGGCAATACACGTGGACATGAGGAGAACACGCAAAGCTTATTACCATCCCAGGAAATTCACACCCCTCCTTTGGAAAACACACACAGGAGTCCAGAAAACACGCACCCAGCTGATGACGACACATCTGCAGCCAAAGACACTAACGCATCTTTGTCATCAGTAAATACAAACTTGTCTAATTTGGGCGTACACACACCTTTGCCATCAGCACCTCCAGAAGAAGATAACCAGACTCCACAATCAGAAACGGTAAATTAATAATACAGGTATAATCTGCTGTTTCTTGTTTGTCCAGCAGTTGTTTATGTCTTTTTGAGGAGGACAATAATGTCAGATAGGGCTGCAAAAAACAGACAAATTATTTTCATAATTAATTAACTTGCCCATTATTTTCTCTATTAACGGAGTAATAGTTTTGCCTATATAACATCCGAAAACAGTTAAAAATGCCCATCATGATTTCTTAGAGCACAAGATGATGTCATCAAGTGTCTTATTTTGTCCGTACAACAGTCTAAACCCCAAATATATTCATTTAATATATGCTTAGACAAGGAGAAAACATGAGAATGTCGGGATATTTTTCTTTAAAAAATGAATTAATGATGAATTATTGATCAAAATAGCTGCTGATTAATTTTTTGTACTTCGACTAATCTATTAATTAATGCAGCTTTAATATCAGCATTAAATTCAGTGGAATGGCCAATAATAGCCAAAATAAATATCGCATGAAAAACTATAATTTTTTAAATAAGCATACAGATAAATCAGAAAATATGTGTCATTAGATTTCTGTTAGAAATTGGTGACATAACCGGGGGAAACCATTGGTCCAGTCTTATGGTATCTCTAATTTATTTATTTCCAAGATTATTTTAAATCTGTGTGCTTTGAAGATTAGGTGTGTTTGATCTGTTATTGATTAGTCCGCTTGCTCACCCCAATGTATCAATGTTTTATCAAGTTCCTTTAAATGGCTGCTAGCTTTAACTATTTCACACTCATGCTTTCTTGATCCTATTATACTGTACTAGCAATTATTTAATTAGACTAGACTACATATCAGTTATTCATTCATTTATGTGTTTGAAATACTCATATTAGAAGAAGAAAAAACTTTTAATCATCATCTAATTTTCCTCATGTTGAGTTTTTGGTCCTGGCAGTCTGACTCGTTCTTTGCTTTCTCCTGGTAGGTATCAGAGGTTTTCCATCAGAGTGCGTTCCAGCAGGTGTTTTCGTCTCTTCAGAAGACTCTGCTTGATATGGAGACTTTCCAACGGCTCAGGAAAATTTACGGAGACCTGGAATGTCAATACTGTGGTGAGATGATGAAACCCTCTCGAGCATGCTGTTATTGTTTTGTCCTGTTATTTTATCTTTCATGTGACTTTATAGGTCATCTTATTATTTATTACTCAGCCTTTCCTCTATCTGGTGTGAGTGTTAAATAGTGTCAGCTGGTTCTGATCACATTCTTTTCTGTTGCACAGGTAAACTGTTCTGGTACAAAGTCCACTATAATGCGCATGTACGTACACATACCAAGGAGCACTTGCATTATTGTTCAAAGTGTAGCTACTCTTCCATCACCAAAAGCTCTTTAAAACGACATCTGATCCAGAAGCACAGTGGCTTGCTGCTGCCTTGTTCTAATCCTGGATGTAAATACAGCACACCTGACAAATACAAACTACAAGCCCATCAGAGGACGCATCAGGAACAGGTAACCAGCTTTCACCTGACTGCAAAAATCGTTTTTTTAGCCTAAATCAGGGGGAAAACTTTTACTGCTTATCCCATTATTTCTGTAAGAGATGCAAAAATTGACTCTTGATTTTTCTTGGTTGTTGTTGTTTACAGGCAAAGAGTGTGACCTGTCCTGTCTGCCATCACAGCTATCCAGAGCACAGACTGAAACACCACATTAAAACAGTCCATCCTGGTAAAGGACACACAAATATATCTACAGACATAGACCTAGACACACATACACACACACACACACACATACTAACCTGTTAATGTTTGTTCACTAAAAACAACTTCAAACCTGTCCTTTAAAACAGTGTTTGAGTGTTAATATTCACTGCTGCTGAGAGAGAAACTGACAGCTCTGCTGTGGGCAGGTTATCGCTAATTTTGCATCATGTCATCATCTATTTCTATTATTAGGAGATTCATTGTGATGATGATACTGTATAATGTGGATGGCATTGTTTTATAGTACAACTTAGCCAAGCGTTAGTTATTTATAACTGCAGTATGTGACATTAGATTGACAGTAATTTGCTGTTGACAGTTATGCTATTTCATTGTGTGTGTGTGTGTGTGTGTGTGTGTGTGTGTGTGTGTGTGTGTGTGTGTGTGTGTGTGTGTGTGTGTGTGTGTTGAACAGATACAGTGCCTGTGCAGGGTAAAGGGCTGATGGTGAAGCGTGCAGAGAAGTGCCCTTACTGTGATTCTTACTTTCTAAAGAACAGCAGTGACTTTCAGCAGCACATCTGGGCCCATCAAGGTATGATGCCCCCTCTGTCTTTAACACAAACAAACACACACAAACGTCACACACACAAACAGTCTGGAGCAACACATCTGGACTCGTCAGTGCACATTGATTACTGTGTGATCTGAGCTCCCATCTGTCTCTCTTCCTCCTGGCTGCTCTCCAGGAGGATGGACTAGACTGAAAACACACTGCAGACATTGCAGGAGGAATTTGGCCTGTTGGTCAAGTGACTTATAAAATGATGAGAACCTAAACAAACAAAATCATCCATGTGTATACTGCTGGCATTATCTCAAAAAAAAAAAAAATAGATATCTGGCCAAGAAGATTGGCAGAAGTTACTCAAAAGTTATGAGACATGCTGTTTTTTTCCAAGGACTGTTTTTCTCTTACAGTGGTCTCTTGGATACAAAAGTTACATATGCAAAACATGTGTAACTTTTGCTACGCTGTATGTTTGTTTCTCTGGGAAGCGAATATAATGAGAGGCTGAAATCACAACATGGCTGAAATTGTTTCATACATAAACCATGGCTACTCCAGCTGTAATTAATGATTTGTCTCGAGGAAGTGAATTGTTAGTCCTACTCCTCTTCTTCTCAGTCCCTTGATTACCTTGATGAGCTGTTTACCTTGAAGTTACATCTGTCCTGAGGCTGTTGTAGCTGCCAGACAGAAATACAGCACAGGTGTTGTTGAAGCTCTTAGTGAATTCAGCCAATTACCAAGACAGTCTCATATTTAGCATCTTTTTCAGCATATTTTACTGTCAAACCTTTCAGTTATTGATGTTCCCTGACCAATTTATTTTAATAAGTTGACAAATTTTCCATAAATATGCTCTTTCTCTTTATTGTTTTGCTGGTAAAGTGGTCATTTGTGGTCATGTGTCTGTGTTTTGTAGGTTTGAAACCATACCTCTGCACAATGTGTGACTACGCAGGCCGCAGTAGGAGTAACCTGAAGACTCATATGAATCGACACAATAAAGACAGATGTCATGTCTGTGATCTGTGTGGTAAAACATTCAAATCTAAAGTCACTTTGAAAAGCCACAGACTGAGCCACAGCAGTGAAGGTATGCACCATCTGCTCTGTCACTGCTGACAGTGTTTTTTTATTGTTATTTTTGTCCTGTTTATTTATTTGTTTATTTTTGATATCCATGTTTCACTGATTATGGACTGTATGTTATTGTTCTGCTAGACTTGCAGATATTTTAGGAAGCACAAATTGATGATTAAAAAAAGGACTATGATTTTGTTTTTGTCCAGGGAAACGGTTTCAGTGCACAAAGTGTGACTTCACCTGTGTCTCTAAACCTTCCTTGCTCAGACACATGGAGCAGCATGCTGAATTTAAGGTCAGAATACACACAGACTTGCAGCCTCAGTATGTAGAATATCCATTATATCATACTGCAGCTGTGTGGCAGAATATCAGTGGAATGATAAGATATCAACAAAAAGAATTTGCCTAAAACCCCGAACTGTAACCACCATATTATTCTGTATTATTTTGAAGTTTTCCCATGTTGAATATATTTTGGGAGAGTCACAATCAGGTGTAATCTGAGACAGCAGTAATTTCCATTTGATATTGTATTGGCTAAATAAAACAGCAACACAAATAGATTATGGCGTTAACCTGATCAGTTGACAGTTGACAGAAATCTTTGCTTTTTCAAAGTCAGCCGTGTCTTACAGATATTTCTTTTGCATTGTGTTTGCATCTGTTTATGTAGCCGTTCCGTTGTGCCCACTGCCACTACTCCTGTAACATTGCTGGTCCCCTGAAGAGACACTACAACAGGAAACACCCAGATCAGAAATATCAGAACGCTGGACCTGGACTAGCTGACCTAGATGCTTTGAAACAACAAGGTCTGATATCTGCTCTCACTGCCTCTCACTCGTTTTGCTGTAGCGGGACATTTATACAGTGTAAAGCATTTTTAAAACATGGTTGATATTATGGTGAAGACTCTCAGCAATGGGAATCTATATAATTACTCTTATTAATCACATGCTGTGTCCATGTAAGTGGACTTACCGTCAGGCAAAATTAGACGTGTTGGGTTTGTGCAGAACAAAAAGTCTGTTCAGCACAACCATACATAGCTTTTATATGTGCCTGTGTTTAGGTGGAATGAAGTGTCCTGAATGTGAATTTATTTATGGCACCAACTGGGAACTGAACCGCCACCTGAAAAGCAAACATGGCCTGAAACTGGTGGAAGGCACCTGGGAGGTAATGTCATTAAAACTAACATTTCTGATTTAGAGATTTAAAAACTGCTGCCAAAATATCACAGAATAACACAGAAAAACGTGTTAGCTGGAACGTGTCAGCACATAATACAAGTATCAGTCGTTTTTATTTGTCACAACCTGTATTTTTAGGATAATACAGTCTCTGTCATATGTATAAATATCTAGGTGGGGGAGGCAGTAGAGGCCCAGTACTTGCCCGTGGAGGATGAAGAGCAGCTGACAGAAGCACACGTAGCAGCCCTGCAGGACACCGGTAACAGCAACAGCCAAATAGGCACCTTTTTTAAGTTGCACAGATAATTGGGAGAAATGCTGTTCATAGTTACGTTTGTATGTGTTATACCGTAATGTCATATATAATACATTTTGTACATTAATACAAATGTATGTCTCTATGTTTGCACGTATGCAGGGGCAGTTAATATTCTCCAGCAGATCACTGAATTCAGTTCAGAGGCTCACAACGCTGTCACCTCCATGGTTGCCATGGCTCCAGGCACCGTCGCCGTCGTAGAACAGGTAAACAACAACGTCACATGTCTTTCTCGGGAAATCATAAGAGGTTAAAATGTTAAAATGTTGACACTGAGTTGTGGCTGAAGTTGCAGGTGGCCGAGGAGAAGGAAGTCTGCAGCAACCAGCTGATGGTGGTGAACGCAGAGGGGGATCTAACTGGTAACCAGGTGATGGTGGTGGAGGAGGGACACGGCTTGGAGGCCCTGACAGTCCTCACTCAGGGAGAAAACACTCACCACTATATCGTCTACGTCCAGGAACATACTGTAGAAATCAACTAGCATTTCACCACAGGATGTGTCGATCCATCAGTACTGGGTGGATCAGTGAGTATCAGTAGATGAGTAAAGTAAAGCAACATAAAATGTTCAATAAGCAATAAAATCAGGATTTAGTGAATGTAAGAATTCCTTTCATCATATTTATTTTTTAGTCACTTGGTAATTATGAAAACAATAAGTGCAATACTTGGTTGTGTGATAATGTGACATATTTTGTACTTACAAAGCATATTTAAATAAAATCCCTGTCCTGCACTGGTTGATGCACGCGAGTGGCCTCATTTTCTAAGTCCAAGTTGTTGATTGAGTTCAGTTCAGTTGTTTCTCAAAATGAAACTCAAACATTTCTTCAGGTTTCAAATTATGACACATTTTTAATACGTATGAGATAAAACTAACAGTATAGACTTTTTGCAGTGTACCAGTTCTACAGAAGAAAGTGCTGAATGTTTTGAATAAAATGAAAGAGGAAGAAACAACACCTTGAATTATAATCTCAAGATAGTGGTTTGTAGCTTGGAAATGTATTGAATTGTATCAATCAATCAAAATTTATTTATATAGCACCTTTCAAACAAACCAAATGCAACTCAAAGTGCTTTACAAGCGACTGAAAAAACGTACAGGATGTTAAATATGGATTTAGAGACTAATGCACACCAAAATAATTAAAAAGCAAAAGAGTTAATTGAAAAAAAAAACAATAGAAGATGGATAGTTACGATCATAAAAGATTAGAGATAATACAAGCAATAAAAATAACAATGAAAAATACAATTATGAAGTACTTTACAAAATGAATAGATTATAATAAAACAGTAAAATGTTAATAAAATAAAATAGAATAAAATAAAATATAATGATAATAAGTAAAAGAGGTATATAATAAAACCATAAAATTGTAAAACACTACATAAAAGAAAAAATAGATAGATGGGTTTTAGTTTTAAGTTTAAATATGTATATGTATATATATATATCTCCATCTCCTTCTCCAGCTCCTCTCAGATCCTCTGGAAGGCTGTTCAGAGATTTTTGTTCTGCTTTGTGGAGCAGCTAAAAGAGAAGAACCAGAGGATCTGAAGGCCCTCCTGTTTCATACACTAAAAGCATTTCTGAGAGGTAGTCTGGTTCAAGATCATGCAGTGCCTTATAAACTAATAAAAGAACTTTAAAATCAATACGAAAACTAACAGGTAACCAGTGTTAAGACTTTAAATTATAATGTGTGCTCTCCTTCTGGTCTTAGTCAGCACTCGTGCAGCAGAATTTTGATTAATCGTAGCTGACTTATTGAATTCCTCAGTAGACGAGAAAGGAGAGCTAGTTATAGAAGCCTGCATTAGTCTCTGTGTTGCTCAGAGAGAGAAATGGTCTCACTTTGGAGATGTTCTTCAAGTGATAAAAAGTTGTTTTTGTGACACCCTGCACATAAGGCTTGAAATTAAAATTAGAGTCAAAAATCACACACAAAAGAATAAGACTTCAATACTCAAAAGTGACACATTATTGTTTCACGGTATGATATGAACAGTGTCTGCATGAAGTGTGAAAAGGGGTCAGTTGCCATGATGACAATAAAGAGAAAGTCTCCTCAGCATAGCATTGTGATAAATACCATGTTTTGGTTCTTTTTGTTTGTTTGTTTTTTTACCAAATGGTGACCCTTGCAGTCACATATGAACTTGTGATAGAGACATTGCTGTCACATGTAGCTGTAATATGTAAAAATCCATGTTGTACAGATGGATTTATTTATTGCTGAAGAAAATTGTATCAAGGATAAAAAACAACCTTAAGCTGGATTTGCCACCAAGACAGCTTATATTAACGTATCAATGTACTGTACACAACATCTGATGCAGATGTTCAGGTCCATATTGTCCATATTAATGTCCATATTGTAGTCCATTGTCAGGCCAGCAGGTGGCGGTGGTGCGCTGTGTTATTTGTTGCCAACCATAATACATTGTACAGAAGAAGAACTGGTGGGAAATTTAACGCTGTAACAGGCGGGTTTTTTACTATAAACAAACACAGTAAGTGACATTACTAATGATAACACGACATGGACAGATACGTGTTGGTTGTATCTTTTTGCCAAACTGACGACGACGGTACGGAAGATTACAAATGTAAGTTTTTATTCCCAAAATGAAACATATGTAAATTGCTGCACTATCAACGATGCCAAGTCTAAATTAGTTAACTACTGTTAGCTAGCTGTTTAACGCTAGTGGTTCAAAAAGGCTGCTATAGTTACACATTATAAAGAGATAAAGAGGCAGTTAAGTCAAGCTGATCAGTGCTAACAATACGGCAGGTTTGTTGACAGATAGTTGGGTCACCTAACTTACTAACTGCTCTGCTTTTTAGACATTTTCAGTTAGCCAGTCAACATGTCTTTATAATGAGAGAGAAATCGTGTTGCTAGTAGTTAGTGTTAAAACTAATTGACAGGACTTGGAAGGATACAAGATGTTAGCAGCATACAGTGTTTTGTTTCTGAGATTACAGTGTCTACCTATGTTAACACAGGATCAGTGGTGGAAGAAGTATTCAGATCCCTTACTGCAGTAAGAGATGTAAAAATACTCCATTACAAGTGTAGGACTTGCATGAAGAATCCTTCTTAAGTAAAAGTACATAATTATTATCAGCTTGATGTAGTTAAAGTATTGCAGTAAAAGTACTCATTTTGTCCCTCTGACTGATATATTATTATATATGACATCATTAGATTATTAATACTGAAGCATCAGTGTGTAAACAGCATGTTACTGTTGTAGCTGCTGGAGGTGGAGCTAGTTTCAATTACTTTATATACAGTTAGATAGTTTAGTCCAGTGGTTTCCAACCTAGGGGTCGGGCCCCTCTAAAGGGTCACCAGATAAAATTGAGGGGTCGTTAGATGATTAATGGGAGAGGAAAGAAGAAATCG
Source organism: Thunnus thynnus (assembly GCF_963924715.1). Classification (NCBI taxonomy): domain Eukaryota; kingdom Metazoa; phylum Chordata; class Actinopteri; order Scombriformes; family Scombridae; genus Thunnus; species Thunnus thynnus. The sequence goes on from NC_089526.1 coordinate 20,955,316, forward strand.
CAAAACTGTTTTCAGTTTTTGGAGTTTTTCTCTAATCTTTGATTTTTGGTGAAATATTGAATCATTTGAACATTTATTGAAATGAAACTATGTGAGAAGTTTAGAGGGAAAAATCACTATTTGGTGGAGCTGTTAACAACTCATAGACATCTACTACTACACACTGCTTTTTGTAAGACGTCAAAAGCCAAAAAGGTTGGAACCACTGGTTTCATCTTGAACAATGTGTTGTATTTTAAAAGCTTGTTATATTATCCATTGTGTCAAATCTTCATCTGAAAAGTAACTAAAGCTGTCAAATAAATGTAGTGGAGTAGAAAGTACAATATTTCCCTCTGAGGTGGAGTGGAAGTATAAAGTAGCATCAAATGGAAATACTCAAGTAAAGTACAAGCACAGCACTTGAGTAAATGTAGGCTTCTTAGATACTTTCCACCACTGAACAGGATGCTCTATTTTTATGTTTAATGTTAATATACAAACCAGCAGCCTGGTTGTGATGAAGCCTGACAGCTGCTGTTGTCATTGTTCACAGGTCTGGAGCCAGTGAAGCACATATATGACACTCTTGTGGACATCTCAACTCAAGAATCAGCCAGAGGGATCTCTGTGTTCCCAGGTGGAGTAAACCTCAATATGCACCTTTGTCTCTCTCTGACTTCCAGCACATAAACTGTTGTTTTCCACAACTTCCATTATATTTAAACATGCATGTTTTCCCAGCTTGCTCTCTTAGTGGAGGCCCATCAGTTCAGAGGTGGTACTTCGCTATTCAGGCTACCCAGGAAGTAACGCAGGTAAGACGTTTGGAGGATTTATGACTATTTTGCCATGAACTATTGAAATGTCAAAGAACTGGGCACAAATGTCTACTATCTATCTTTTTCTAGATAAGTCTTGAATTGACTTGATTGACTGAATATTTCTTATACCGGTTCCCACACAAACACCTCAATCAACAAGACTGAATTAGAAATGCTTGTATTGTAGTTTTGCAGCTCAGACTGGGAAGAGCTGGGGACAGGCCATCAGAAAACTGACAGTGAACAGGATGAGCCTCCTGCTTTGGAGTTATGTCTCAGTTCTCTGAGTAATCACGAGGGATTGGACCAAAAAGCTGACCAGCCGGCACTGACAGAGTGAGCCACAGATAATATTTTCTCTACTGTAAATAAGTCTGCTTGTTTTTTTTTTCTGCTTGATGTTTGTTGAAGGTATGTGCCAGATAACATCTATTATCTGAACATAATAAACTCAGGCATATTACTGTCCCTCTAATAAACTTATGGAGGGAAACATTTCTGTATTTTATTCACAGTTTGTTCATGTTTAAGTACAAGAAGGATGCAAATAATAAACTTTATTTATATAGCACTAAGTGTTTTACAGTAAAAAAACAACAAAGCAAAACAGAAACTTTAAATTTTGCTGAAATGATAAGACTTGAGAAAAATCAAACAGGATGTGAAGATATCATGAAGATGTTATTCATTTATCTCAAATAATTACCAGTGGGGCTGATCTGACCTGTGTGTATTTATATGAACAGGCTGTTGGAGGAGGCTGCAGAAGGACTTCATGTACTGTCCGACAAGCTACCACCTCCAGGTACAGTTGACCAATCCATAGCACTCACTGCCTTTACATACAGTACTTGAATTCATGACTGCAAGACATCTTATCATTTTCTAGCTGTCATTCGTGGAGATGTTAACTGTGTGCTCAGTTGAGCTGTCACTTTCTCAAAAGATCTAGTTAGAATGAAGGAAAACGAACATAAAATTTATTCAAATGAATTGCTTCCACATATTAATTCTCAGATGGTTTGGTGTTTATAATTATCTGTACAGCACGGCTCGCCAGTTTCCTCCATTTTGCATTAACGATGAGAACAACAATTGTCTAGTTTAGGGGAACAGAGTGTGCAACAATAAGTTGCTGTTTACTGACACGAAACAGTGTCTCAAGTGAGAGTTTTGTCTCAGCCAAAAGCTGCCAATTATGAAGAATTAAAACCTCTATTCCTGAAGCCAAACTCCTCCGCTTCAAGCAATTAGGTTTTGAAAACCTGCCTGCTGCAGCCTCATAGAAAAGGTGGCTTACTGTACTCAAAGCTTGGAGGATACTTCTCCTCTGACGACTTCTGAGAAACTCTGCCTCCTGGTGCGATATTCACTTTTAAAGAACTTTTCTTAGCACACCACCTCCACATGACTTCAAGAACAGTCCAACATCTGCTACCCTGAGGAGCTGGAGTCACTACTTCCAAAGTTCTTGATATTTAGAAATGTAGACAATTAATTCTACCTTCTTCTTCTCTCCTCATGAAATCCTACTTTACAGAGATATGTATGTAAAAAAAAAAAAGAAGAAAGGAAATGTTTAATGAATTCCTTTGTGGTTTGTCCCATTTCTTCCCCCTCAGGTAAAGCCCTGTTGGATGTACTAGTGTTGGGCTCTGCTGAGCAGTCCCCTGCTTTAAAAGACCTGCTGCCACTGCTGGGAGCCCTCAAACACATGAGCTGCTGGCATGCTGCGAAGATCACGGTAGTCACACAGCACACCACCGGGTGAGAAGTTGTGACATTTGACCACAAGGGGGAGTTAGAAGAGTAAATATGAGCAGGTGTCCACTTATAGTAATGGATGAATACTCTGAACAAGATTTATACATAAGTACTCGTTCTAGTTGACGGCAAAATAACTATAAAACCCTGAAGTAGAGTGTTGCTGCTGTACAAACAGGTTTTCCAACCTGCTTGCCTAATTGGAGACTTGACATAAATCAGAACTTTTATTCCTGATTTACAGGAATCATCAATAAAACTAATTTAAGTCCTCTATACTTGTCAGTGAGTGATCCTTTTTTTGTTTCAGGTGGCTGAAAGCTGCGTCCTACCTGAACGCTGCTCTGGTGGAACCTGCTGATTTGGGCAGCTGTATCGATCACAGCGAACTGTGGAGAGGAGGCCTGGTTATTAGAGAGAAGAAGGTAAGGATCTCTGATAATGGAGAAGTGTGTGTGTGTGTGTGGTACAGTGAGGGTTTTTCAGGATACATTCCTGATATAGTTCTTTTTGCATAATTTATTTCACATTTTTCTTCTTAACTGGAAAATTGAACTGGAGAAAGAGGTGGAAAAATTAAGATGCTTACTTTTTTACCACCATCCACACCATGAGAAGAGCACAACAGTGTTAGTTTTTGTTGTGAAAAACAACAACAGTGTAACGGTTACAAACAGCAAAGTGGATATTTATGACACAGGTCTCTGGAGGGCCAAAAAGTCTGGCTTATTTGGGGAGAGGAAGAATAAGGATTTCCAAGAGGGTTGTGTGTCTGTGTGTGTGTGTGTGTGTGTACAGCATGTGCACGCCTTGTCCGTCACAAGAAGACATTTAGATGAATGTGTATGTGGATGAAAGCTGTTGAGTGGAGAATTTGGATGGAAGCATTTCTCTGTGTAATTCTTTGTATGTATGGTTGTTTTGGAGCCTGTGTAGAGAGTTTTGTGTGCACACGTGGGCTCATAATTTAAAGGTAGCAATTAAGGAAAGAGCTTTATGTGAGGTATTAGCTGCTATTATTGCGTCTTTAGTCTTATCTTTTCTGTGTGTGTGTGTGTGTGTATGTATTTGTGTGTGAATATTCCGGACAGTAGAGGGCATGAGAAAAATCTGTGTCCTTTTGAACTTACCGTCTTTCCTGCTTAAGGCGTTTTATTATGAACGCTCTTCACTGTAGGCTGGAGCTCACAGCTCACTGGGCTCAGAGAAAAATCGAGTAGAGAAAAAAAAAACACGTTTCCTCTCATATTAAGAACCTTCTGTACCAGGACTAATCTTAGTTCGGAGACCTGATTCATGCCTCAGTATTTGTTCCTGCACTTTTTTTTTTTTAATATGAAATTACTCACGCTGTGCACACAAGGCCATAAGGTAAATTTTAAATTTCCTTTTTCAATTGAGTGAATCTTTGACTCAGTGGGGGATAAGTCTTTCCCCACCGCTGAATGAATCTAGAGGAAGCACTGGAGGTCACTGAGGGGTCATGAGAAATAGCTCTGTCTTGCTGGCATTGCCCTCGCAGAGCTGACCCAGCTTGACCCAGCCTGGCCCCGTTCTGACCTGATCTCACTCCCTGATGCCAATTGATTATTCCTCTGGACTCAGGCAAAGGAGAAGTGTTAGAGGACGCCTCGGGCAGTGTCTGTCTGGGACATTGCAGGTGGTCCTGACATGCAAATACAGCGCTGGTCTTTACTTTATGGAACTTGAAAATGTAAAAGTACATTCAGGTGAAAATAATTGCTTCAACAACAGCACTCACCCTCATTATTCTCACTAGAAGGATGAAGGATTATGTTTTTAAACTACACCATATGATCACATAGTTTTGTCTGTATTTGGTCTTTTTTCATGATTTGGCAGAGGCCCCCTACTTCCAATTAAGGGAAGTCTTACTGCTAAGGCATATATAATATTTTAGATGACAACGATCTTCCATCTTTGTGGCAACAGTTTGGGGGGAGGCCCTTTTCTTGTCAATGCACAAAGATAGAGCCATAGAGAAATGGTTTTCCCAGTTTGGTGTGAAAGAACTGCAGAGTCCTGATCTCAAATCCATTCAACACCTCTGGGATGAACTGGAATGCCAGGCCTTATCACCCAACATCAGTGGGCCGACCTCACTAATGCTCTTGTTTTGCTGACTGCGAGCAAATCCCTGCCGCCACGTTCCAAAATCTTGTGTAAAGCTTCCTCAGAAGAGTTGAGTTGCAGGCTGTCATAGCAGCAGATTAATGGCCATTGTTTTCAAGTGCGAGGTTTAACAATCAAATATGACCGTCTAGGCTACTTTATTTCTCGCTTTCCTCCTAGTAGCTACGCATACTGTCTTCTGGTGTCAAAGTGAATAGGCTGAGGTGAGTTGACGGCATTTTTTGTTGCCACTCTAGAGATTACTTCTCGCCCACTTGTACTTCGTTCTCATTAAGGGGAAACTATGGCAGGTGCAGTAGTTTCTGTCTTTGGACAGAATTGGCCAATTTTGTGCTGTTTTTCCACGGTTTCTCTGGGGAGATTCAGCAATCTGTTTCGCTGCGGAGTTTCTCTTTTTGTCTCATACTGTTGGCGTCTTTTTAAATCTCACTCAGAGTTTCTGTTTCAATTTTATAATTCTAATTCTCAGCTTGTCTTGAAAAATGCCAAAAGTTAACATCTTGATGTTCACTGTAGAAAATGTCAAATAAGGACAAATGGACTCAAAATCACACAGAGATAGGTTGTTTACTCACTGCTGCTATTTCTTAAATGTCAACTTTTTAAAGATATAGCCTTGCTTTTTGATTGATGACAGTTTTTGAGGCTATAAAGTTGATCAGTTTCTATAGCAAAAGCAATATATGGGCCAACGTTTTTAGTTAGATCCAAGTTTTGTCAAACATTTGTGAACAATTTCAATCCAATAGTATCCAAATTCTATGGCCATTATACCAAAAGTACCAAAAGATAATGACATAGTACACTTGTAAATGCCCTCAAAATTAATTTTTTTCTTGGTTGAATTTTCTAACTGAAGCTATTCTTAAATAATTCATGACATGAGAAACTACTACCCAACTGGGTGCTTCTGCTTAAGGTGGTGAAATAAGTTCGTTGTATTGCCCCTTTTTGTTGTTACGGTTTTCTTGCACTTCTGATCTTTTGTAACCAAACCACTTCCACACCACTGGAGTTGTTCCCTTTTTTGGATCTAACCCCTCTGCCGTGGAGCCGGTAGCAATGTTACTTTTGCTTTCAGTCATGCTTGTTGTTGCTGTGTGTAACGGTATGACATCATTAAGTCAACAGGTCAGAATATTTCCATCATCATAATAAAGATTACACTCATATTATCGTAAACGATATGATACGGCACACCTCTAGTCACTATCAGTCATTTATCCTGTCCTCTGTTGATTTGGATTCACTGCAGATGATGGATTGGGACGGGGGACTGCGTCTCAGCCAGGAGCTTAGTTTACAAGAATTTGCCAAATTTTAAGATATGTGGCAAACTAAGATAAACAGTTGGGCTACATTCAGACAGCTTTTCTTGGCTTTTACTCATGAAAGTTTAATTGAGTGTAACTGTCGTCAACTCTTTCACTGTCACTGTTCCACTGTGGCCTCTCTGCTCTGCTCTGCTCTGCTCTGCTGTGTGTGTGTGTGTGTGTGTGTGTGTGTAGGAACTTAGCCCCACTCTCGGTCAAACACTGACACAGAGAGCAGAGGGGAGGACAGAGAGGAGAGGCTGCAGCGTGACCTGAAATGACACCAATTCCCATTTAATCACCACTAGCTCCAGTCAGTTGCTCGAAGCGGAGAAAGTGGAGTGGTTTGCATTTGTCGTGATTATTATGTACAGTGTGACATTTCAGCAGTGCCTTCATTTAGCGTTGAAAGCATATAAGGGAAACCTTGAGTTAGGCTATAATAAAACAGCTGAACTCATATCCCAGCCGACTGGCTACGCTATTGCACGCTTGAATAAAGTTTCCCCCAGTCATCTCTGAGTATGCTGAGGAAAGCATGCAGCTTCTCCTTCAGTTAAGTGACCTTTTTGTAAGTTACTGCCTTCAGAAGTTGGTGGGCTCCAGCAGACAGTCAGTAAAAGCTTCACAGTCGGGGAGTGTCGGAACAAAGGAGAATTCCCAAAGGAATAAAAGCCTGTCTTGACAACAACCATCACCACTTTACTGCTGTATAATACATAACAACTATGTGTGTGTTGTATCATGACTATTTTTGTGGCTTAATTTGAGAGCAAACACTTGATGGCACTAGTTTTGACTGAGAGAGATTGTGTGTGTGATTGAATCAAAAGCATAAGAGCACTTACAGGTACAGTCTCTGACCTTTTTTTTTCTCTCCTCTGTGTGTGTTTGCCTCAGTATGTGTCAGAGCTACGTTTCGATGGCTTTTCTCTGCGCTCTCCAGTGCATCAAATATCAGGGTCCAGTCTCTTGCGAGATATCCACACAACAACAACAGACCACAAACTACATTCTGAGGTGAGTTATGACCAATAAGTAGTAAGTGACGAGTTATGACCAATAAGTAGTAAGTGACGTATCCTTCCTGCCAACGTTATCTTTGGATGACGTGATAGCTGCTGTTGTTGTTGCATTTTTCATGATGATCAAAGAAATATGCAGATTTAAGAGTTGTTCTTTCTTTTCATTGACTTACAACAACCTGTACAGGTGCATCGGTCTCATTCACGTTTGTTCCCATTTTTCTGGCCACTTTCTTTCTCTATTATTAAAGGGGCAATCTCGAAGATCTCAGTTTCGTTCTCTTTGGTGGCACCATTTGGCGATAAGCGGTAATTGTAGGTGCGTTGTTTTTTTGCGTGAATAACATTAAACGCAACAGAGACTGTTTATTTATGTTATTTACCTAATTTATGTGCACTCGTTTTATTGCAGCACAGGGGAGACAGTTACTGTTCGTGCATTAAAGCTTTGCGAGTAAAAAGCCATTAAACTTTAAAAAAAAATAAGCAGCTTCATACACAAGCAAATGAAGAGGGAGTCTGTTGCGTTAGCGCCGCTGATTGGAATGCATGGCTGGAAAGTTGCCGCCGACACTCGGTTCGTAATAATCATACTCTTTGATAATACTGCAAATGCAAAGGCTTTCATCAGTGGGTCATAGACTCAGTCACCATTGTGTTACCTCATGCGGCGATAGATAGTAACTTAACAGACATTTATTTAAATTAAAATCTTCAGAACTCTTCGAGATTGCCACTTTAACCCTGCCTACCAAGCTCTGATTGGTTGAATGTTTCTCCAGCTGAGGGAAGCCGCCATCAAAAGGCCTCGGCTAATTGAATCACTGAAGAAATCTGAGATGTGGGCGATGATTCAGTAGTCTGGTACGAGGCTATGTCATAGCTGCATCTCATTTAACTCTTCCAAACACCCCAAGCTCCCAATTTAATGTGTTTTGTTGCCAAACAATTGCATTGTGGTTTCGAAAGACCAATGTTCACCTCATTATTTTTTCTATCTTCCTCTCTGATGAAGCTTTGTTCTCTAACGGGCCAGCAGTTGGCCCACAGTAGCAAGCAGAGTCTTTTGCCAGAGAGCTGCAGGGCCTGTACTTGATCCAAAATGTCAGTGAGGAATTTTTTTTTTTTTTTTTTTTTGAATTTCTGATGCTTTCAACTAGACTATGATGAAATCACGTCTGTGTTTTTCTGTGTTTCCACAAACTTCAGGGAAGGTTTGACTGACAGGAAGTTGAGAAGATAATGAGTGAGTTTTCATTTAGGAGCGAACTGTTCCTTTAACCCTCGTACTTCCCACATCTTTCCTCGTAGTGTAAGAGTTGAATGAGCTGCACACAATCCAATCTCCTAATGATTTCTGGTGGCTAGAAGAGACGAGGTTCATAAGGTTCACACTGAGGAACCTGTGACAAAAGAATCATCAGAAATGTACTTTATCTGCCAAATGAGTGTCGACCTTTTGTACTACTGATGACCTCACATCCAGAAAACAGCATTAGAATATAAATTTACCAAAGAAGGCCAACGCCAAAGGTGTTCAATTGTGGGAAATCTGCAGGCTTCAATCATATGTTACTTCCTGCAGTTTGCACTCATCTTTTGTCTGTCAGTTTTTTCAGAGTTCATGTACTTTTTAAGGAAAACCTCACCTTCGTTTTTTATTCACATCTATCACTGTTCAATTATCAGCTTTTCTCTTTTGTGTCAGAATCAGATTCCACATATTTCAGCAGAATTGTTCAGATTTTCACACAGTGTGTGTCAACAACACTGCAAGTGAGTAACTCATATAACCTTCTATCAAAACTACCCCATCAAGCTTTTCTTCTTTGTCTTAATTTTAATTTAAATCAGGGATCACTGAACTGTGATATTATGTGACTTGGTGCTTAGCGACTGTAGTGCTTCAAATGTATTTTTGTTAAATCCGCCAGTTATTTTCTCGATTAATTGTTTGGTCTATAAAATATCAGAAAATAGTGATGAATATCTATCCCAGTTCTCCAAAGTCCAAGTTGACGTCTTCATGTGTCTTGTTTTGTCCGACCAACAGTCCAAAACCCAAAGATATTCAGTTTACAATGATATAGTAAAACCAAGAAAAGTAGCAAATCATTACGTTGGTGAAGCTGAGACTGGGGAACTTTTGGCTTTTTGTAACCATCACGGATGGGGCTGAAAAAAATCAGGGTCCTCTAAGAAAGAATTGTTATCACTTGATGAATGATGAGTTTTTCATCTAGTGCCATCATCAGATCACAATAATAATTTGTCCAGTACTTCGGCTTAGGACCAATGACGTTCCCATCCACCTCAACTGTGCTTTGTGTTTAGTGCTAATTAGCAAATGTTAGCATGCTAACATTTGCTAATCCAAGATGGTGAATATAGTTAACAGTATACTTACCATTTCCAAACATGAGCATGTTATCATTGCCAGCAGTGGTTTCATGCTTCAGTTTCTTTGAAGAGGCTCGATTTCACATGTCACATATAATGTTCACACCAAACCAAGTAGTTACCAGTAATTATCTGCTTTGGCTTCTATGTTTATGATCAAACCGCCACCTTATCAGTAACTACAACCATAATTGAATGACACTTATTATTAACATTATATTGCATTTAATAGCAATATTGAACAAGATAATGTTAGTGAAAAACATACACACACACACAGAAACACACAAGAGGTTTATTAGCTTTAATAACATCAGCATTGAAGACATTTGGCTAAAAGGATGTCTGCAATACACATTAAAGAAATCGACAATTTTCCACAATCTCAGCCATTTTCTGCTCTGTGAGTTTGTGTCTGGGTACAGATAGTATGAGTTTGTGTTGTTGTGTGTGCTCATTATTCAGGTAACGTAGCAAAGTTCTGTAGTTAAGTTGTGTTTGTGTGTATGTGATACTCACTTGCGCTATGGAGAGTGTGAGTGTGTATGTGTGTGATCTCATCAGATCCCTTGTACAGAGAAGCAGATGGTGGTGATTGTCTTGGCACACATTAAAAAAAACAACTCAGAGGACAACAACACTATCACATCTCCACACTGCTGGGATAAGTGACTATATAATGACGTACACACACACGCATATCTAAACTCTGCTCAGACAAAAACTGTTAGACGTCCTCACTGTCAGAAGTAAATGACGTGATAATTACAAACACACATGTGCTCAGCCTCAGTGGGCAGGAAGGCCACTTTGTGTTTGTTCAGTGTGACGTTTATGAAATCTACAGTACATTAGGAAGAACCTGCAGGTAAGTATTAAATATAGTAGACAATAGCCAGCAATTACTGGTCCGCACTGCGCAGCTTTTCACAGGGGAAGTACATGGGACAAGATTACAGCAATTTATGTAAACGTAATGGATGATCGTAATCAGAAATGACATGTTGGATCAGCCATGGTACAACACGCTTATTATTTTAGGTTATGAATGCCATTTTAAACCATTAAATGATGATTTCAAGTGGTTGTGAGTAATGAGGACAACATTATTCAGATAAATTTAAAGAAATTGCATGTCATTTAATATTTATAGACTCTCGAAGAGGGGGACTCTGAAAGTAACCATACAAAGTTGTTACTAGTGCTACTGAAAATACAAGTTGGTAACCATTAATTTGTTTAAAAGAAGTTTGAATGAAGGCCACTGTACTGTCCAATCAATTGAACTGAATTAGATCTTGGAGGTCTTAATGATCTGTTTGGCTCATCTCTTTAGTTCACTGGATTATTCTCTTCAACTGATTGGACGAGGAATTAATAGACTTTTCCCAACTTGCTAGCAAAACCAGGAATTTGACCCACAATCATTAAAATCTTCATCTACTCTAAATCCATACGAGTCAGTCAGGAAGAGGCCGACACTTCATTTTTGTTCCAGATCAATAAATTATGAGACCAGGATTTCAGGCTTTCCTCACTATTCTTGTAATTTCTCCTATATGCAAATGATCTGTTTTTTTTTTTGAACGTGACAAATGATTTATATTTTATTTATTTCCTCATAACATAATGAGCTCATTAGATAAGTAGGACAACTGTGGACTGTTGAAATGTAGGCCCTTTTAAAAATGTGAGCCAGAGTGTGTTTGGTACCTAACTCTGAGTTCCTCAAAGAAACCAGAAGATGTTTTGTATGGAGGTGATTATTTTCATTATTGATTTTTCTGTCAATTATTTTTGTTATAGTTTATGCTTTTAACATTTCAAAAAAATGTCAAAACTGCCATCACATGACATGTTTCCAGAGGTATCTTCAAAAAGCTTGTTTTGTCTGACTAATAGAATAAAACAGACTAAAACAGATTTTAATTTACAAAGAGAGGAAACGCAGAAAAGCAGCAAATCCTCAAATTTGAAAGGCTAGAACAATTACATTTTTCCTTTTATCATATTTGATATATACTTATAATTAAGCAAATTCATAACAATGAACAGAAAATGAATCATCAACTAATTGTTTCAACTCTGATCTGGATGAGCAGCTGTCATGGGGGGCAATTTTTTTTTCATTGTCACCTCAAAATTATACAGTCACAGAGTGAGTCTGTCTGCGCTCCTTCTCTCTCTGTCTTTTTTTGCTTTCTGTCTCCCTCCTCTTCCTCCTCTTCCTTTCCTCACACATAACATAACACATCTGGATGTACCAAAATGTCATTTTGGCTGACATTGCCATTGGAAGTCCAAATCCAAATTTGGATCCCAGGAAGATCACATTTCAGAGTCAGTTACATAATTTCCCCTTTGAACTGGTTAAGGTTCAGTGTCTTGCTTAAGGACACTTCATTTGTGTGCATACCTGCCAGCATGGGGACTTGAACCTCAGTCCTCCAGCTGATGGATGATCTTTGACTCCTGAATCTGTTGCCTCACCAGCCACTTTGTTTGTTTTTTAAAAATCAGTTCTAGTGGGGTTTGTGTGCTAACCACAACTGTTTTTTTCTCCCCACCTTCCTGTGTTTACTTGAAACTCTCTTTTCTCTCGTCTTTTTTTCTCTCCCTCTTTCACTCCACCCTCACCCTGTCTCTGTCTGCTCTTTGTTTGCAGGTCTTCCATTACTACGCACCAGTTTTAGACTTGGTTCAGTTGATTACTCTTTCCGACCTGCCCGGTTTCCTGATGTCCAGCACCCAGTTTGAGCTGTATCCTCATTCATGATGTTTCTGTGTGTTTGTATATTACTTGGAACTTAAAGTCTCCCTCTGCTCAGAAATGTGTTTTGGTTGTTGATACCTCCATTTGGATGTTTTAGCTTCACTTTGCAGAATGACATACAGTATTTGCAGAGTTTGACACTAAAATGCTGTTTTCACATTTGTCTCCTGAAGAGGAAAAGTTTCCCTGTGCTCACCTTTAAATCTGAGACACGTCACTTTTCAGTGACGTAGGAAACATCTTTGCGTAATCATAGATTCTGGACTTGTTCTTGATTCTTTATCCCTACACATAGATTTTAATGAATTGCGGCATTTACTTGCAGATGTTTGGGAATTTTCAGGTGTCAAACGGTGCTTCACCACCTTAATATTGTATTGTTCCTTCACCACCAACCAACAGAGGTCTGTCCGGGAAGTCAGTGAAAGCTAAACTTCTGCTGGACCAGCTGAGGTCACTGCGTGGAAAGGTATCTGTCTCAAAGCTGGATTCTTATCAGTTCAAATGAGAAAAGCACTAGAAAGTTATAATTTCCAGTGAAGTAAAATACATAAACTTATTGCTTTTGAAATTACATTAGTAAGTTCACTCTAAAACTCAATGTACATAAAGAGCTTGTTTGGAAGATTCAGTGAGATTTCATTTAGATGAATAGAGGGATTGTGAGTGTGTGTGTGTTAATGCACTGTATGTATTTAATTTCTGTGTTTGTGTGTTTATCTTCAGGTTGGAGCGTTGTTCAGCCTGTCCTGTATAATCACCCCCATCGCCCAGCCCTCTGCCAGCCAGCTCAGCTCCCAGCGCTGGAGAGAGTCTCTAGGCAGGAGACCGAAGTCCTTACCTGGTAAGTCCTTGCATTACCTCGTTAAACCGATGACTCTTCAGCAACAACAACGATGAGTCATATCATCTTCCATGGGGAAATACATTGGTAACTATAACTGCATTGATATAGACAATAAAGCTTTCCGTAGGGGGAGCAGACTCGGAAGAGGGAGTGAATTCATTTGGAAAACACTGCTGGAAAAAGAATTATAAAAGAAGGTACAACTGATATAACCGTACCCTTGATGCTGCAGCAAAAAGTAAAGGAGAAAAATAAGTATTGGACAGCGGGGGTTAAGTGTATACTATATTAAAGAGACTGTGTGGATGAAATTGTTATAATATGAAACGTGAAATAAATATAATAAAGGGCAACATAGGATAGTAACCATGGGGGAGATAACACAACCAGCCAGAGCAATATGTTTCTGTTATGAATATAATCTCTCCCTCCTGTCTTATCCTGCAGTGCCTGATGTAGAGGTCAAAGGCGAGAGCGCTCACTACTTCCTCTTGGTCCAGGGCTCAGACGACGCTCGAGCTTGCCGGGTCAGGATGTTGCACTCAGACAGTCAAATTAACGGAGCGGCTGCCATGGCAACAGTCTCCGGTTTGCTGGGAGAGAAGTCTCTGTTATCATCAGGTATATTGTTTTGTCGGGTTCATTGAGGAGTGTGTGTGTGTGTGTGTGTGTATTTCTGTGTGTGTGTCTCTGTCAATGTGAATGTTTTGCGGTGTCACTTTGATTTTTACTGAACGCTTGAGTGCATTTGGCTTGTGTGAGAAAGTGCAAGAAAGAGACAGATTATGACTAGAAACAAGAAAAGCATTTTTCCCCGACGTTGTGCTTGTATCAAGTTTCAAGACTATTCGAGTATTTTATCAACATTTGGAGGTTTAAAAATGTCCAGCAGTCATTCCTTGTCAGCCTGCTAGTGTCCTGCTCTCTTAAAGCTCAGCTCCTCAGCTTGATTGGAGTAGAAGCCCCTCTGGCTTCATTGACAGAAGTGTTCTGTTGAGTGCCTGTCATTATTCATCAGGCTAGCCTGTGTCAGGGCTCGAAATTAACTTTTTTTTCCTCAGTATCCCACAGCTGTCTCGAATTCTTCTTTCAACTGTCCCAGCCGTTGTCCCAAATCAAAGTTCTTTTTTTTCACTCTACATAATAAATATAGTTTAATAACTTTGTTTCAGTAACTCTCATCACTTCATGGACTCTGGTCCACCATTTATGTTCTGCTAGTTGTTCCCTGCAAATGCAAACCTGTTGCTGATTGGTATACGGCAATGGAAATTTACATACACATCACATAGTAAACACTTACACCATGATAGCTTCATAGTTTAACATTCAGTTCAATTTGTTTTGAGTTCATAAGTACATTATTCCAATTATTATCTCCTTACTGCTGCCCCCTCCCCAAACCATCAAGATTGTTGTAATTTTCACTGAAGGACTGTTAATATGTCAATTTATTAAGTTTTAATATTTTTTCAGGTATCCACTTAGATTCTCAATATGTCATCAGTTTATCCAAATAACGCTTATTTGTAAATTCGCTCCAACATATTCGGATGTGATGTGAGGAGCCGCTGGCCGGGTGAGACCAGCCGCTCATCTCAGCCGCTAGCAGCCTGAGTCCTGAGTTGATAGGCTGTTCAACATCTGTCGTCATCTCAGGGAGAACATGATCTGATGAAATGATTTGTGCAGCTCTATGGTGATTCACAGCTGGCTCTAATGTCTTTGTAGCATTTTGATATATGATATAATTCCTTTTGGAAGATAAATGTTGGCCCTGCAGATGAAATCTAACAGCTGTAGCCGCCTCGTTAGTTTGTCTGAATGTAAAGTGAAGCTTCATGTTTCCACTGGACAGAACAACAGCGCTGCCTCTGGGGCTCTGTATGTACAGATATCACCACATTTCAATAAATATATTGTATAATGTATTAAAATGAACAGATCAGTCTATATTAAATTCTGCTTTCTTTTATTAAGCTACATAACAGTCAGGATTTTTATTATAGCTACATTACAGACTGAATAACATCATTTACTGCATCTTTGTGTCAATGAGGTTATTTTTGTAATGGGGGAAAAAAAGTTAGTGGAGCTTTAAGTTGAGATTATTTTGTCACAGTACAGTCAGGTAGTTGTGTTGAAACTGAGCTGCTGCTGTCAACAAATACGCTGCTATTCCAGTTGCAGAATGATTGTACTGCATTCTCTCGTCCTCAGAAGTTTGTATTCCTGAGTCAAACGTGCCAAGTCCGAACTAGCATGTCTGGAAGTCCAAACTTGGCGTACTTGGTATTGAGAAAGGCCCAATAATTGATTTTGTGTGTGTAAGCGCTCATGTGACATAGCGTGGAGCTCATTTTTTGAATTTGAACACTTGACAATTAGAATTATAAATATTCCACGATGTATAAATGTAATAATTTCATTTTTAATCATAAGTTTCTCTGATGTCCCAGAATTGTCCCAGACACCATATCTTTGTCCCGGGACAACGGGACATCCTTAATATCGAGCGCTGGCCTGTGCTACAAAAACTGATAGTATTCTACACCATCGACCATCCTCCTCTGTCATAGTACTGTTGTGAATACTCTTTTCAGGCAAGTTAATATGTTCTGTTAAGAATTTCTTCATCTTTGTGGCTAAAGTACTTTAAGAACACTTATGTAAAGAAAACAAGACAAAGAGAGAATGAGGAGTTAAAGGTGCATGTATTGATGGATGGGCGATGGACAAGAACCTGAGGGAGTGTTTGTTTTGTTTTGTTCCCTGAACTAAAAGGCTCTTTTCTGATGAACATTCTTGTTGGTTGTTGGGCTTTATATCATATTCAGAAGACCTACTGTAGTGTTTTCTCTTGAGTTCCCGCTGCTGTTAACATTTTATGCAACCTTCAGGATACATCTTTAAAATATGTTTTTAAATGCAGAGCAACACTATAAAAGGTGCCTTAACTGCTGCAATGACACAGCAGAGTTTTCATTTAAAATGAAAGTCTTAAAATACACACTCGAGGGTTGTTGCACCTGGACAGAAACTTTTTTTTTTAGCAGCAAAGGGATAACATTTTTATCAACTCATCAACTATATGTTTGACAAGGATTGGAGCACTAACTTTTGTTAGTGTTTGCTAATCCTACTACTTCATGACACCTTAAAATGAAGCCTTATCTACTTGTACCCCACTGTCAAATGTTGCATAATCTCTGACCCCACTGGAGAAACGTCTAAATGTTCTACAAGGTTCATCCCAGACAATTCACAGTTGAGTTGGTTTGCAAATCACCTTCTCTGTCCTCTTTTTCTTTCATTCTCTACTTCTCTCTCTCCAACCAGGAGGAGCTATAGGCAACATCCTTCGCTCCCTGCCCTGTCTCCAAGGAGACAGCCTGCTGAAGAGAGAGATGAAGGTGACCCAAGTCCAGACACTGGTACTCAAAGAATATCTCAGTAAGTGCTGGATTTAAAGAGCTTGTGAGATGGAAGAACTATCTCAGAATACATATAGATCAGAGCACATGTTGAGCACTACTGCAACAAATGGTTGCACGCTGTAGTATCTGAACTGATTTCATCGTGATTTTGTTGTATTTCGGAGATACCATTGTGCTTTTATTAATTGCTTGCATGCTAATGTATGATAATGACAAAGACATGCCCTTAGCACATCACCTTTAGTTCACTAAGATATGTCAATCAAAATATTTTGCACCCAAGCAGAATGGGAAAGCGACCTCTCACAGAATAGTAGAGGAGTGTAAGGATTTGGAGCTTTTATTAGAACGGATTTCTCACAGGTTTATGTGAATTTTTTACCAGTCTAATCCCTGCTGTGTGCCGTATTGTTAGGAACTTTGACATTTTTTATAAAAAGGTATTTTTCACTTGATGTTGACTTGAAGATAGGAGCACACACAAACCTGTGGGAGCAGCCCACTGCAGGGCCAGCCAGAGGTTCAGCAGTCATTTATACAGAATAATGGAGATTATTTGAGAGGGATGTGTTGGCCTCATGCACTGTAGCTAACCTTTTCCTGACCCTTGAGATGGCTGCTGGCATAAATGTGCATCGCACTCCTCTGTAATTAGCTCTTTCTCACCATCTCATCATCTTCATGTACAAACCATGGCCTAATATTAAATTGATTGTCACGGTTTGAGGATCAAATACACCAAACATTTAGAAAATAGATTTTTGACAATTGTAAATCAATGCAGAGTCCACGTCTGCACCTCTAACAGTTAGTACGTACAGCACAACGGCACAGTATTTGTCTGACTTTATTAATTTAAATGACAACATTTTACATGCAATAACAAAATATTTTTCATTTTGTATAGCATTTTGTTGTTTTTGTTACCTGTTTTTGAAGAGATGTACAATAAAACGAAGCAATGAGGGATGTGTTTTCACACCATCCATTACAAATTATTTGGTGTATTTTGGCCCCAAACCATGAAGACAGTTGCACCTTTTTCATTCCGTCAACATAACGTGATGTTGCAAGCATTTTTGGATTTAATGACTAAATGATTACCTTTGCAAGATGAACGTTTGCAAAGTTTGTTAACTTTCTATGCCATCACTCAGAGACTAAACTGAGCATTAAACAACTTAAAACTCTGAGGTGAAGAAAATAACTCGGTGCTCAGTCTGTTTCACCTCAAAAACCCTGCGCCTGCTCAGCGTCTTGGACAATGATGTCTTTCCCCAGAGCTAACAGTACAGCAGGGAGGCTGCTCTCCACTGCTGGAGACATGACATTAAATCACAGCAGAGCACTCCGTCTCCCTTCATTCTGTTATTCTCATACAGGCAGGAGACTGTAAGATGCTTTCAAATTAATGAATTAATTACTACAGTTAACTTTTTAAAATAAAAAGGCTGCAGACCATTTATCTTATCTGCCAGTTATGTTTCATATTGTATTTCAGTGGAATAAGGACACCAGTGAAACGTTTGGTGCACAGTATACTGGAGCAAGAGACTGAAAATTGTGCCCCTTTTCTTTTCATTCAGTCGAGAATCAGTTTTGAATCGAGATTGGAATTGAATAGTGAGATTCTCAAAGATCCACACCCCTACTGACTATACATACATACGTCTGTTTTAATGCTGTTACTCATAGTTAATATAACAAATAATACATAAAACTGCGTGAAATTTGTCAGGAGTCCTCAGCATTGACTGTTAAAATAAATTCAGTTACTCTTTACCATGTGCATATACACCTCAGTAAAAGCCAAATGGACAAAATCAGTGGTCGCTCGACGCCTACTGAACTGTCATCAGTTTGAATTCTCGGCTCTCTTTAGCCCTCAGGACAGGCTGGTGCATAGAAAGACTCTGTTGAAATATCATTATTTTACAGAGACACATAATGTCCCCTTGGCTGGCAAAGATAGTGAAACGCCAGTGGAGTGGAGCCAGATTAAAGAAAGTGGAGAGAAATTCTTCAGACTTGAGGAAAAGCAATAGGGCTATTCTTTGAAAAGGCTGTGAACAGAATGAACAGTCCTGACAGACCACAGGCCCAACTGAAAATTATTGCAATGTATTCTGACTTGGCATTAAATTGGGAAAAGGCAAGTCCTTATAACTTGCAAAGGTTAGAAGTACTGAACAAGTTTTCCAGATTATGTGGTGTGTGCGTGTGTATGTGCGCGCGCGCGCGCGTGTGTGTGTGTGTGTGTGTGTGTGTGTGTGTGTGTGTGTGTGTGTGTGTGTGTGTGTGTGTGTGTGTGTGCGTGTGCAATCATAGGTCTGTCTTTTTGTCTTCTGGGCTATCATCACTCTCTCTCTGCATGTGTGTGATAAGTATGCAAGCTGATGAGTGCCAAAGACCTCATCAATTTTCTCTGGATATCTCTCTCTCAGTGTAATATTAAGCTTTTTTTTTCATTGCCCCATCACACCCACGTCACACTGCACATTTTGTTGACAGTGTTAAGAATGCTCAAGATCTAGTGTATTTTACAACTCAACTTATCTTACATATGATGAACTTGAAATAAAAAAATTAATAACTTTTTCTTGACTAAAATGCAGTTTTACAGACATATTTACTGTGACACTAATGAAGTTTCCATTTAGTGAAGCTAATTTAGGTTAAACTGTTTGGCCAAATTTTTCCTTTTTATGTAGAAACAAAGCAAAATGTCCACTTGTAATTTCATTTGCCAACCTTTGACCCTTGGGTTTTGGTAAATATCTGCCATATTGCGCAGCCATTGTATTGCTGTTATGTGATTCTACCGACATGTATAATTACCCAGGGCAGCTTTGAAATAAAACTGATTAAAGGAGTACACCTAGCTTCTGGAGGAGAATCAACCATCGATCCACTCATTATTTAACAGGAACATGGACCACCAGTTGCAAGTTTACCAGTGAGCCGTAAACTAAATCTAAACTGTTCCCAAAATGAAAACCAGTATCTGTTTGTGTATCCAGGACAGAAAGAAGAAGCATCATCCTCAATCTCAATACCTGTCAATGACTTAAAGGTCATTCTGAGTCTGGCCAGGGAGCAGTATTTGAAGATGATTGACTCTACTCTGCCCTCCGCCGCCCCCTGTCTGACTCACGACCAGGAGAGCTCGGCCACCAAGAACTCAGGTACAGTAGGGTCCTGTGAAAAAGACAGAAACAAGACAACACTATTTTCTCATCCATTCCAAGATAGATGCGTACACAGTGGAAATTTGTCAGGCTGCTCAGTCTTTTTCCTGTATGAAAGACCCTACCACACACATGTGCACACGAACACACCGACTACCTCGTTCTGACATCCTCCTGTGATATCAAATACTTAATATTGAATGAATCTAATTTCAAAGTGACAAAGTGTCTATAAAATATCAGAAAATGGTGAAAAATGTTGATCGCTATGTCCCAAAGTGCAACCTCAACTGTCTCGTTTTGTCCTGACTGACAGAAAGATACTCAGTTCATTAAAAATAGCTCAAAATGATCAATGGATCATCAAAATAGTTGGCGAATAATTGTCGCAGCTGT
Organism: Thunnus thynnus; assembly: GCF_963924715.1. NCBI lineage: Eukaryota > Metazoa > Chordata > Actinopteri > Scombriformes > Scombridae > Thunnus > Thunnus thynnus. The sequence goes on from NC_089526.1 coordinate 20,975,416, forward strand.
ATTGTAAACCACAATAGTGTTTTAAATAAGGGGTCACCTAGAATAAAATGAGCTCTGAGTAAATGACAAAATGATAAATAATGCATACATGATACTGATTGTACTTGAAAAATGGGAATTATGTGTCTTCACTGACATTAAATTATTCAACCAATTCCAGGATGTACAGGGGGTGAAAAGTACAATAGAAACTAGAAATACAGTACTACAGAACTTGTGTTCAGTGTTCACTTTATGCACGTTCACAGGATGACAGTGTTAGGAAACAATGGCAGCTAATACTGTAGTATGCAAATAAATCGTAAGCAATAAAACAAGTCTCAGCCTGCAGCTAGAGCTAAATGTGAACAGTAAGGGCATCACTGATTTTATAAATGCAGCTGCGGGGCTTATAGACCTGCATGCCAAGCAGTTTATGTCGTAAATGCATTATTTGTCAATTATTTTTGGTGTCTCTGCACAACATCCACTTTCATAATGTTTATTGAGTAATTATCTGTTATACTAGATGGAGACATTAACACAGCAGGTGTAATAGTTTAGACAAAACCTTTACCAACAAAACCATACACTTGTCTAATTGTCCAAAATGTTTATATCCTTCCTATTTCATGCTCTATAAAATTTGCATTTAGCTTCAAAAACAGACATGATGATATGGTGTAAACATGTATAGACAGACATTGTAAGGTTCACAGAAGGTAATTTTTTTCCACAATCCATGGCCACCCTCTGCTCTGGTGATGGGAATGTCATTTACAGCAAACAAACAGCTTTTGCAATCCATCAGGAATGTCTTTTGCATTTGTATATCTGTATCGCCTAAAGGTGCGAGAGACTTAGCGTGGGCTGTCGAACCGCTGGAAGAGAGCTCCATTGTCTTCATATAACACACTTACGACCTCAGGCCATTGCTCTGCACAAATCACCGTCATCTCATCACTGAACCAGCTGTATCCAGGTTTATCACAGCTCTGTCCTCCTTGAGATAACATGCAATCTTTCTGCCCAAACATAAGAAAAATGCAGAGCTGCTGATATCTCGGATGCTGACATTTCATCTGTTCAGGGTCCCGTTTGCCAACAGTTCAGCATGTTGACCCGGCTCAAGTGAAAGTTCCGATAACTCTCGTGATCCATCATATAGTGCATTATGCCTACCTTACAGGGTATTCTCATAAAGAGGGCACTGTGGGTCTGTTTATTTATTCTTGCTTCAGAGATCTGCTGTTGCTTTTTTAAAATGCTTATAATGCTCTGCATAGTTATTCCACTGCTCTAAAATACAATACCACAAATATAATGTCCTACTGATTTTTCTCAGCAGAGCTTAACTCTATTCCTTTTCTGTTTAAGGTGCTGTAAAGAGGCATTCATCATCATTTTAAAGTGATTGATAACTCCCATCTTTTTCATGGCATCAACTACTGAGCACCCCAGCTCATGAGCCAAGCCATGCCAAACAACACAAAGCCGAGTTTCTCCATCACATGCTGTTGTAGCAACAGTTTCCTCTTGCAGTTATACCGCAATGGGGGTTATGGAGTTCACAGTTTGCAGGACAACTAGCCTAAAAAAATATTTAGGCATGTCCATATCAGACGACTGAAGCCTGACATACACAATTAAGGCTATTTTTGTTCAGATCTAGAAGTCAACCAATACAGTTTTTGAAGTAGAGAAGAAAATAAACACATTGTTCATTATTATTTTTATATTTTCAATCACTGAATTGCAAGCAAACAAAGATGCTGGCGCCATCTTGAAGTAAATTTCCACATTAAATGATGAGGAAAAACTAAGCCTTTTTGTTTTCTCATAACAGGTTCTCAGACCATTTCCCACCAGCCATCTGATTGGCCTGAGAGAAGCGTCCTCCACAATATAGAAAACCTGCAGAAGAGACGACAGAAGAGGAGGTAAATGAGACTTACTGGGAGTAATGTTTGGACAAGTATGTATTAGTAATGTAATGTATTTGATCTACAGTATATTTGTTGTGTCCTAGGTTTGGTCTATTAGGTCCAGGCTCCAGTGACAGCCTGCTGGGTCCCAAAGACAGTCAGAAGGGCTCCTCTGCTCTACTAGATGCCAAAGAATTTCTAAAACACTTCACATCTGATGGCATGCCTACCGGGGAGCTACAACTACTGGCTGTCAATAGAGGGTAGGTTCAGCCATCTTTCCTAGCTACATAATGGGCATTGACGTCATATTGTAAGTGCCTGGCTATAGCGAGCATTGAAGCTTTTAAATCTATATAGATGGCCTTCACATCGCAGACATAAGTAGACAAACTATATAGAGAGAGGCAGCCACTTGTTGAGTACGTCAACATGATTACAGACAGACCTCAGTTAGTACAGAAAGATATTTAGTACATTTCCGGATTTACACATGAACACACACATACTGTAGGCAGGTAAACAGTATCTGTAGTTTTATGAGTTTTTTTCCGAGATGGTTCTGAATGGCAAACAATTAATGAGCCCATAATGAGGATTTGATTGTGATCATTAGCCTTCTTCAGTGAGCTTACTACATTTCTAGGAAAATTATTGGGTTGGGGGGGGACACAACATTATTCTGCAGCAGAACATTCATCAATTAGTGCTAATAAAAATTCTGTCAGGCCAAATTCAGTCTGTGTTGTGTCAATTAGTGAAATCTCATTTCTTTGTTTAATGAAGAGAACATTAAATTGATGAGCAAAACATAACATTTTCTTTAACAAAGTATTTGTTTCTTCTTCCTCTCTCTCTTTCTCTTTTTCTATATGCCACCCCTACTCCTTCTGTTATCCCACATTTCTCTTTCTGTCCAGTAATAATGTGTTTCAGTTGTCACCAGACCTGTCTCCCAGGAAACTCAGCCAGATGTCCTTCAGCAAGGCCTCAACCTCCCATTACCACGGCATAGAGTAAGTTTCTACAAACTATACAGCTATTCAGATACTTTCAGGGTCCAACGGCAGTAAAGTTTACCATGATTAACAATATGACAAACTAACAGAAAGCTAAAAATATTGATACCATTGTATTGAAAATTACATTTGGGTAGGAAACTGCTTCTGCCCTGTCTCTTTATCTGTATACAGTAATGAATCAAAGGTAGGAAAAGAGAGAACCAGCTTCCCTCAATAGTTACAGTATTTCTTGAAAAACCTTAATTTTTGTGTTGATATACAAAATAATTTCATGAGTAATTAACTACACAAACTTTATCCAAACTTACAAGTGTTGTCAGTAAAAAAAAAAGTAGATGGAAATCAAATGACCCTTCGCTGATAAAACAAATAATTATCATTATTTTATACTTCTGTGTGTGTTTCTCAGTGAGGTGGTGGTTCCATGTTTTGACTTTAGTCAGCCAGTGGGAGCCTGGACTGTAACTACAAGATAGTCTCCATGACTTATTCATTTATTGTTATTACAATTACTCAATTACATATTGTTTTATTTGTTCATCTAGGTTCTGTCTTGACAACCAGCGCTCCTTGGACCGGGATCAGGCCTTTGTACGGCTTCAGTCCCGTCTGATTCGCTATGAGACCCAAACCACCTGCTCCAAGGAGCCCTGTGCCCTCCCCTTTGCCCTCAGCCCCGCCCCCTCCCCTGCTGTGATGTCAGAACCAGGAAGTGTACCTGATGGAGAGACTCTGCAGAATGCTGACGTAGCACGACTCAAACGCAGATCCTGGGACACGGACATTATTGGAGGTTATCCTCGCAAAAGGTATGATGGGTTTACTGTACTGTTTGTCCATTCCACAAATGTCCAAAATGACTTTGAGTGATGCTTCAAGTGGGCTTAAATTAGATTAGTTTTAACTTCAAATATTTTAAAAATGTTCAAAATTCCTCCTTTGATTTGCATGAATGGATGGATCGGTGTGTCGGTGAACTGAGTGGATCTTGTGTTTGTGCTTCACATGGAATGTCATCATTGTAGTGTAAGTGATGTTTGCCATGTTCGTGTCCTTATCTGTTTGTCTGAATGATTCAGATTGGTGAAGTCAGAGAGCAGCGACTCCCTCTGTTCTCAGAGTAGCGGCAGCAGTGGGACACATCCTGCCATCAGGTCTCTACGGCAGCAGCCGAGCAGATCCCAGTCCACCTCCACCTCCTCCATTTCCTCTTCGGCTGCAAGACGGACGACCTCAGGTAAAATAAAACAACCAAACCTCAAATGGAAGTTGAATTCCTGCTTTACACTGGGTGTGAGCCATGGTGGGGCTGTGCTGGGAATTACAGGAACAACCTCCATGTACCAGCTAGAATGATGAAGTTGAAAGTTTCTCCACCCTAACAGGTGAAACAAAGCTAGCAGGAGATTCGAGGAGTCAATCAAGCACACACTATTGGGACCACTTTTCTTCTATTATTCTTACTATTAGTATTTATTTGTTTTATTTCTGAGTTAATTTTAGTAATAAAAACTTGACTTATTATGTTGTTGTTTTTTGTTATTTATGTATCTCTTTAATTTTATATTAAATGTTCGTCTGTTCAGACATAGTATGCCAGTAATATGGAATTTGCATTGCCATGGTTGCATTGCTTTATGGCTGATTTTCCTGATATTACTATCCAGGTTTGGTGAATGTCTCCTCTGCTGACAAACCCAAATCCCAACAACAGAAGACACATCATGGACAAACAGAGGACAAACTTGCCAAGGAGTCACGCTCCCAGAAACACAACAGGGTGAGTGTGTTATAGTTTACAAGGAATGGTGTGCTTTTTATTTTATTTTTTTAACATATAAGTTAGTATTGTTACCTTACACATAATGATTAATTTCTCTTTTGAAAACATGTTCATGCTTTTAAGAATTGTGAAATAGAAACAACATAATGAGAAGAAGCGTCACCTGAAAAGCAAGACCTCATCCCAGCACATCAAAAGAGAACTGTTTGTGCATTTCAAGGACGCTGTCCTTCACATAGAGGTTTACAGGAAGAATGGAGAACACTTAAGCTTCATTCATACTTCCATACAAAGAAGGAGAGCTGCAGACTTGCTCACGGACAGCATTTGGACAAATGCTTCTATACATACTGTAAAAGAAAAAAGCTGATGTCAGTAATAAGAGCTCCTTTAACCTCTCCTTTTTTTGAGTCAGCAAAAGTTGGTTATGTCCTTGAATGAGTTTCTGTGAGTCCATCGTCTTGAGTGTGGTGGCTAGGGCTCTGAATAACTAAGACTAAACTTCCTCACCAAAATAACTAAATAGCTAACTAAATAAATAACAAAATAAAAGAAACAACTTTGGTGGCCGAGCAAAACTACTTCAAAGCTACTAAGCACGAAAGAATGTTAAAAATCAAGCTTTCTTGCATTAAAGTTAAAATCCTATGCACAACTGGGCGAAAAGAAACAGATGCCAGTTAAGACTTAAACTTAAGAGACCACATGGTAACAGACAAAGAAAGTACAAAGAAAAATAAAATGGCGGGAAAACTCCAAGACACGACGTGTGTCTCCAGAGACAGGAGAGAAGAAGCAAGACAATAGTCCCAGCTGTTTTGCCTGTTTGGTAGGCAGTGGCATGTTTTGGGGCGGAGGCTCGCTACTTTGTGCTAAAATCGGTGAAATGCTCCTGGTCCTTTGTCTGAAAGGCAGTGTGTGTTTTCCTTTTGACTAACTATATTCAATTTGGTTATTAAACTTATCCAACATTAATGCGACTGTGTCACAACTTCCAATAATTCACCATGGCTCATGAGCAAGTGGTTGTAAAACATGAATCGCATAACACCATACATCACTCAAACATTCAAAGAAAAACAACACAGTATTTAAACAACCCTAATTTGATCACACAATAAAATAAAATTGCAGTCTTTACAGAATCGCTAACTATGCTCAGTATTACAGGGAACTAAACTATCCACAGTCTAGATGGTAGTTCCTCACCACTTGTCGAAAACAACATACTACTAATAAATGAAAAACAAGTTAAAACAGCAATCAGTTTGATTACATAGTAATATAAAATACAGTTTACATAATCATACTTTGTGCTCAGTCTTCAAAGACTTAAAGACTAAGAGATGACCAATGGGTGGCAATGTGGCCACGCTGTAATTCAATCAAGCGAGTAGTTCCGGGTCTGAAAAGTGAAGCCAATGCAGAAGTGCCCTAAATCTGCATTCTCTCTAATGGCCATCGGGGGGTGACTCCACTGGCACCAAAAAGAAGTGCGATTGCATAGAAATCTATGAGAAAATGACCCTACTGCTCACTTAATTTATTACCTCAGTAAACATTTTCCTAATGAGTTTATGGTCTCAATCACTAGTTTCAAGTCTTCTTCAATATAGCATGATGTTCATCTTATAAATTATGGTCCTATTTAATTTAAATTTGACGATAAAGCAGGGTAGGGTGTGGCTACGATTGACAAGTCACTACCACGGTGACAACGTTAGGTAACGTAACCATAGTGTAACCCCAGATTCACAGAGTTTAGGCGTAGCTGTAGCCATAGCCATTGCTATTTCAGTGTGTTTTCAGTACATGAAAGTTAATTGTAACATTTTGGTTGCCTAAAAAAGTCTTGTTCAGCGTTTGGTTGTACTAAAAGATCCTCTAAGGAGTCGGCTGTTTAGTTCTTCTGGTAAGCACATTTTGTGTTAATGGTTTTAAGCCTGTTTGTTGCTAGCAAAAACTAGCATTACTGTGAGCATTATCACAGTTAACCATATAAATGCACCGTGCTAACCAAGCTAGCAGTTAGCGTTAGTGTCAGCTCCACCCTATCATCCGAATATGGTCACTTCTCATCACTTCTGGCTCTAAAAATCCAAGATGGCAACGGTCAAAATGCCAAACTCAAAGATGGATGTATAATAAGAGCTGGATAGGGCTCTGCCTCTCAGCCTTGCTGCCAATTTTTCCCAGTGGCCACTCGTGGTATCGCAGCGAAAAATCCCCCTGCGGCCCAAAAAGAATTTTCCCTGTAGACCACTGGTGTAAAAGAGACATCTGTAAAACTGTTGAAAGGACACCTCGAACTGCAAACAATGCCAATTATGACTCTTTCTAATATGGATTTTTGATCAATGTTGGTTTTATATTTGTAAAACTTTCCTCGAGCTGAGAAAAGTGATTTAAAAATCTGTGACATCATCACAATGTAAAGTCTATGTGCCGAGTGGGAACTTGCGGGTGGGGCCAGCGGGAGAAACGGTTTTGCGCATATTCATTGGGCTGCACAACGTGGAAGCAAACCTGGAAGCTAGAAACATTTTTTGGTGTATGTGCCATGTGAGCAGTTATTTGACTGAATGGGTGCCATTTTTGGTTTGGTAACCAGCTCTTATAACACATCCATGAACTTGAGGCTTCAAAACGAGAGAGTCCACAAACCAATGAGTGACATCATAGTGGCCATGTCCATTACTTTATGTATTTTTATCTATTTTGTCCATGAATTTAATGCATTTAATCTATGAACGGAGAACTGCATTTTATATCACACAGACGTCAGAATTGAAACATCTTACATGAAAACATTTGCTGAGTAATATTAACTGGATTTTAGCTGGACAGCTGGGTTACATTAATTCAGACTTTGGCTTAAAGAAAGTAAATAACAGGGTTAATTCAAACTCTAGAATGTAGCCAGAATTTACTTTGACTGTATATAAATATGAACAACACGTCTCCACTTCTACTGCTATGCAAAACTGAAGATGAAAGATCTCCTTTCTGGGAGCTGCCATCTTACTTGTGTGATATCATTTAGAGCCACAGTCTGCGCTGTAGAGTTGGGCGGACATTGACGGAGGTTTGAGAGTGGCTGTCACAGCTGTCAATCATGATGTCACACCCCCGTTTTATATTGTCAAATAACTAATGAAAAAAAAAAACATCAGAAAAATGAGCACTTGGACAAACATCTTTGGGAGAAATTTATTTGACATGTACTTTGATTTTTTTTTGGTTTGGCGCATGTCCCATCCGCTAACATGGAGGGGGCGGGATTTATGACCTGTGCTGCAGACAGCCACCAGGGGGGCGATTAAGATGTTTTGGCTTCACTTTTGGCGAGATGTCATGACATCCATCTTTTACACAGTCAATGGTAATTTATGACCAGCCTGACAAATGTCTTATCTAAGACCACATCAAGGTGAGGAGAGAGAGATCGAGGTGTGTGTGTGTGTGTGTGTGTGTGTGTGTGTGTGTGTGTGTGTGTGTGTGTGTGTGTGTGTGTGTGTGTGTGTGTGTGTGTGTGTGTGTGTGTCTGTGTCTGTGTGTGTGTGTCTGTCTGTGTGTGTCTGTGTGTGTGTCAGAGGGAAGACGAGGCATGGAGAGAGAAACAATTGCAGGGTTGTTTTAATCTCAATACCGACTTGATGAGGCGTGTAATCACTAATCAAACCTAAAGACTTTTTTACTGCAAAAGTTTTGTTAATCCTTTTGTGTGTGTTCCTACTGAGGTTCTCTTGATTCGGAAGAATCAATAGAAAGACTGTGTGAGTGCCCCAGTCGGGTGTCATAAATTCGTTTCATGACACAGCAGGGGTCCCAAAGGTTATTTGAGCCTCAGTGATAGTTCTCTAAAGTGTCAAACTGACATCTTGCTATGGAGGGGTGAGAAAGGTCAGTATATCCTGAGAGAAGATAAAAAAAAATTCAATCTTTGTAACATTCCACAGAAAAGAAAGCAAGACTCCTACAGAGGTTAGCTTACTTGGTCAGGAGCAATCAAGTGTATTCTGGGAGTAATTTGGGTGCCTCTATTGTTTGGAGGCACTTTGGTAACGGACAGTGACCATGAAGGCACACTACTGTATTTCATCTCACTACAAATTAGCAATTCGCAATAACATTTCAGTGTTGGTGAAGTTTCCTTAATATGCATCTTTTTAGCAACGAATAAAGAAAAATCTACAAAATCTGAAATCAAAGCTATATGTTCAGCTAAGATCAGTGATCTATGTTTTGCATTGTGAATTTTTGCGCTGCATCATAATTTTATGGCAAAAGTGCTTGAACAACTGTACTATTATCATTATCATCACCTGCTGCTTGTTCTATGTACACACAGAAACACATACATGGACATACACACACACACTAACACCTGCACACCCTTCTTTCTGTCCAATGCACAGCTCACAGTCTGCATCCCGACCTTGACTTGTTCTGATTTCTGATTACTATGCAAACAGGCTTATCATCCAAACCCAAGTATAGGAAAGAACAGTTGGCACACGATTCAGAAATAATGATAGCAGTTTATTCAGGACAGAGATTAAAAGCTGCCTTTCTACTCCTCGTGAGACTGAATGGCACCAATGATTCCTCACAATAATTTATGGTGCTCCCTCGCTGTGACAAGATTAAAGGCACATCTATTTATTTCAGGAATGTGTTTTCACCCTTGACGTTACCAGTAAAATATTGTATGTTTGTATCTGAGAGCTCATACTGTGAATGTAAAGGGGTGCAGCTCTATGCAAGGACAAGACATTTTGACATTCCTTCCTTTTAAAAACGAAGCCTTGCTAAAATTAGTTTCTCTGAGCCGGGGTGACGTCGGGTGGTGAGGGAATAAACAGAACTAGATTAAATGTTTTCACTATTGTGCTAATGCAATTGTGTCTGTGTATGTCTGTCTTTTGTGTCCTCAGATGCTGCAGGAGGTAGTAGCTAAAACACTGAAACACCACGGGATCACTGTCGAGCATAAATGCTTTGAGGCCTGCAGCAAAAGACTGTTTGATATCTCGAAATTCTATCTCAAGGTTAGTCTTTTTACTGCCCACACAGTCAGCACTGTCCTCTCTTTGACAGTGAAGTTGTCTTTATTTGTACGGATTGTAATTTTGACCATATGTTGTGTCTGCTATAGATCCTTGTAACAAATCAGCACTTTAATATGAGCAGTTTGAAGATACCGTTGCCTTGTTTAGCTGTTTTTTTCCACTTAAGACATTTTCATCTAATTTCTAAATAGACTACTGCGTCTTACAGATTTGACACTTTTCTTTTTCCCCACTCTGTTCTAACTTCTTTCCCTAGTTCAATTATATTCAGCTCTGACTTCAATGTTGAGTTGGTGTAAAGCCCATGTGGATATACCTTACTGTGTCAAAAAGACTGATCCTCCTCTTTGTTGTTTGATCCCAGGATCTGAAGACATCTCGCGGTCTGCACGATGAGATGAAGAAGGCAGCCAACAGCAACGTGAAACAGGTAACGCCACCTAACAGCATCCTGACCTGAATCCAACAGATCCCGACAAATGTTATTTAATCAACTGCCAATTGTCTGCATTGATGTGTTTCATGTGTTGTAAACCTATACACAACGCCCTCTGGGAAGCAGGGAAGATAAACAGAGCATAGCCAATGCGTTAGCAGCCTTGCTAACTAGTGGTCAGTAATAGATGAAATAAAGCAGAAACTTGCAAAAGGGGAGCTTCTTAAAATCCCGGTTGATTCGGAGAGGGCTGTTGCATTGTGGGGACATTATAACCTCATTGTGACAACGGATAAAAACCTTCAACTTTCCTCCACAACTCCGACTCTCCGAGCATTGTGATCGCAGATACGAAATTCTGTTCTGTTAGAGCTGTTTGGATTGTTGTCAAGTTCAGCTGGGGAAGGTGTTTTGGGTTATAAGCCATGTTCATCTGGCCAATATTCAGAAAAGGTGAAGTTGAAGTTAAGGCAGATAATTTATTATTATGAGATGCTACATGCTGGTAGTTGCCTGCAGTGTGTGTATCGCTACTAAACTTACAGCTAATCACCTGGTGGAAGTTATAGTTATGTTGTATGTTTTGTGCTGGTGGGAGTTTGTGCCATATTTCTGTGTTGGGGTGTTGTCAGATTAGTTATTTACTATGTGTGAAAAAGCCTTTAACTTCGTCTTTGAAGGTAAACTAATAGTAATAATAAAAACAAATATAGCCTCTGTTATCGGGTCAGAGTTGGGTCTCAAATTCTGCGAAACCAGGCGGGTTCAATTGGGTCAGGTCTGAAACTTAAAGCTTGGGTACCTGTTCACGTCTCGGCTTTTGGCCTGTGCAGCACTCTATACCAAACACCAATGATTTTCAACTTGATGTATTTGTATGCTACAGCAGAAGCCTTTAAATTTACTTTTTTATAACATATCTCCTGTTATTGTAGGTCATTGACTGGGTGCTGGAGAAGACCTCAAAGAAGTGAAAATGTACCTGAAGAAAAAGCGGAAGAAACAATCTCTTTTGACATTAACGAATCCAAAAAAAAATAGTTCTACTAGTACTAGTTCAACCAACATCTTGTTCTTCTGTGTTATTGTTTTCATTGGTAAAACAGGGTTCCACCATTTAAAAAAAAAAATAAAAGAAAAAAGTTCATCTTATGTCACATTTCAACACATGAATTTGTGTTTTCTCTTTGAGCCTTCACAATTAGTTTGAAATCATTTAATTAAGCTTGTTTTAATTACCGTAATCCTTTATTTTTTGTTTCTCTCACTTAGGAAATGATAATGGCATATAATTTTTTTTCAACTGTATCCAGATTTTTGAGCTTTACTTGGTTTGCAGTTGTGTGTACTCTCACCCTGATATTCTCCCAAGAGCTCCAGAGCTTTGACACAGAAAAAGAGAATAACACTTGGGTACAAATCAGCATAGTACACGCAGCTCTGGCTGCAGTCACTGAGAGGCCACGAGGGTTTCGATGTTGGCGGAAACACAGCAGGTTGCAGTCATTATTTCTTTGTGGTTGTTTTCCAATGTAATTTTAAATCCTCCCCCGCCTGTTCGTTTTGTTTCTAAATACAATATTTTTATGGATTTATGTACATATTTTATCTTTGTTTCATATTTTACTGTTTGTAACACAATAAAGTGTTTTTTACATCTTATTTTGTGCAGTTTGTCACTCTGATTACAACCTGAGCAGGTTGCTGTGGGAAAGCGAGTGTGTATGTGTGTTAAGGAAAAAGATATGAGTGTATGTGTGTGTTTTCTCTGAGAAATACGTATTACATTATCAGTGCTCACAGATAACAGCCCAGTCTGGATAGTAGCTGTTATTCAGACAATTAAAATACAGCCATGAGCAGTGCGGCACATTGTGATATGCTGATTATCACTGACAGTCAGATTTGTCCTGTTCCTACAAGTGTGTCGTCACAACAGACCGATCAGGAACTCTAAGCACTAAAAAAATCTCTCTCATGCCAAGTCAATATAAAACAATCTGTTTTTTCTGTGTGAAGTTGAACTACAGAATAGTGGCTTGTTTTAGTGTCACTTGCCATTGTACTACCTGGTAGAATGAGATGTCTACACACTGCACATGTTTCATTGTTATGCATGAGAGGCGATGTTCTGCTCAGCCAGGTAGGGATAGCTGATGCACTGTTGGGTGAACAAGAATAACCTACTTGTGTTTTGGTACTGTGGCCATTTCATTGGTCACACATCTGTAGTCATGGGTAGGACCTCCTTTGTAGACTGAATTCAACAAGGTGCTGGAAACATTCCTTAGAGCAGTGGTGTTTGTGGAGTAGCTCAGCTAATTCGGAAAAATAAAAGTATGAGGTTTAGTTTGTCATAAGAGCAATAAGTAGACTTCTGGACTCACCTCCCACCAACCTGAGTCAGTTTTAACAACCTAACACCACATGCTGTGATTGAGAATATGTGAAACCTAGTTACTAAATGAGCAAAAAAGTTAAAAGTCCTGTGATAAACTAGCAAACTGTTCAGGGAGTACCCAGCCTCTCACCCAGCACCAGCTGGAATATGTTCCAGCCCTGTGTGTGTGTGACCCTAGTGGATGGACAATGTCTTGAAATGTCAATGAAAAAATATTGTAACAATATCTACTTTTCTATAAATAACATCCAATATATAATCCATTCAAAAGCACACATTTGAAACATGATGGGTGGAGTCGGGCATGACTGGGACTTGTTGGGGACAACTGCTTTAGTTATTCTGGTCCATGTTGACACAATAGCCTCACACAGCTGCTGCATATTCATGCTGCACATCTCTTGTTCTAACTCATCCCAAAGGTGCTCTTTTGTAAGGAGATCTGACAGGGGAGTAAATTTATCTCATTGTAATGTTCATGGAACCAACTTAACATGATGTGTGTTTTGTGACATTGACACTGTGAAAACAAGTCTATGTTCAATGTCAGGGTCTGCACTAACATAACCTACTGTAGTAATATGCTGCAGAAAAATAGGAAAGTGACACCATGTAGCGCTACTGTTGAGTCAGCTGATAGCTAAGAATCAACATCAGTCTCTGTTTTTTCATAGCAGGGATATTAAAGGGGTATTAAAAGGTCATGTAAACTGCATAGTCTGACATTTTTGTGTGTGCATTTTTTTGTGGGAAAGGCCACAGTGTGTATCCATCAGTGTGTGGGAGCATGACCGATTGTCAGTGTGTGTGCAGATAATAAAAAGGGTTTTATTTGCATGTTCTAGTTGTATCTCAGTAGACCAACAGTGGAGATAATAGAGTTTACATTGTACCTCATACATCTGCATGACAAAATCATTGGTAGAAAATAACCAGAGAAGGAAAATACTTTGTTGCTGTGTAGTGGAGGAGCAACTTATCACTAGTCCTTGGTACAAAGTGATAAGAATAATCTAGCATCAGTCTCCTTGTATGACTAGTAGACTAAAACACTTTTTATCTTTAGGACTGTGTCACAAGACAATGTCAGGATATGTATCAATTTCAAAGAAAGACACAAACACAAAACTGGAGGAAAACTGATAGATAGGGTCGTGTTTGACCCAATATTACATTTAAAGAGAATAATGTGTCACATTGTTATAGCAGACAAGGTTTCTTGGTTTGAATCTCTGCACCCTAAATGATTTACTGACATGTTCTGTTGGGCCCATTAACTGACTACAGCACAGACTAGATGAGTTGGCCATCTGTTGTCGCCGCTGCTTGTTACAACATGTAAAATAAATGATATTAATGGCTGTGGGAGGTTCTGCATCCAGGGGACCTGAGGTCTCTTTTCTGATAGAGGGATGAGAAAATGAAAGTAGAGAGTTGTGTAATGTGAAAAATAGGCAGCACATTTATACAACCGAAGAGGGACGAGAGGTCAGAGAGCAAAAGACAGTCTTCTGTCTTATTTCTAAACTGTTTCATTAGAAAAACCAAAGATATGAAAAAACAGAATATCTGTCTTCATGACAACAGTGTGTAAGTGTGGCTTCTCAGATCAGTATTGTGTATCTATAAGAGCTAATTAATTCAGTATGGTATTACCTTGTGTGGTCCCTCAGTAAATCCATCTGTCACAACAGTAGTTTCTTGACAAAACAACAATACAGAAAGAAAAGCTTTACTTCCCTGCTGTATTTCTGCTTTTTCTTTAAGAAACAGTCCTGTCTCTCCTTTGGGAATAGCATCAAAAAATGACAACATTTTCAAGATAATATAATTTTGTCTCATTTGAACATCAATTCTTATATTTTTATGATATTAACACAATCAGTGTGAACATTGACAGGTTTAGAAGTGGTAATACAAATGTGATGGTGAACTTGTTTATTACTAAAATCAAAACTTTATCTTTCACTTTATTTAATTTCCCCCCCTAAGAACAGTCGATTTAAACAGATTTAAAGATATATAATCATCATTTCTCTTCTGGTCATTAAACCCCCAAATTCCCTGAAATACAGCCCTGCAACATATTGTATATGTTTGTGTGGGTTATAATTTGATCTACATGAAGTAAAAATACATTGTAACATTCAGTACATAAACTGAAATAAACAATAAGAGGATTGGTCAGGAAATGACACTTTACCAACATTACAATCAGAAGGGCCTGCTGTAGTCTTTAGGCAGCCATATTGAAGTTTGACCTCATAGAGCGATGATTGATACACCGTACCTTTACTCAAACAGTAATGAGCGGGAAGTTGAAAGAAACGGCGGTCCCAGGAGAAACAGGCTGACACAGACTGCTGCGCTTGTACATTTTATAGAACAGTAATTAGTGCTGAACAGACTATAGGAAGTCACTTCAGCAGCCACAGTGTGTGTGTGTGTGTGTGTGTGTGTGTGTGTGTGTGTTTAATTTTGTCTGGCAGTTTGGATAGGGGGCTAATTTTGTATGGATGCAGCAGTGCGTGACAGTGCTCATTTTGGTGACAAAACAACAAAAAATACACATCAACAAAGGTTTTATAAGACTTGATGAAAACGAGGAGCCATTACGTTTAAATTACAATCATGACTGCCATCTAGCCTGTGCAGCCAGACACCATCTGCTCCAAAACTTTCCTCTGGAAAACAATACTGGACCAGCCTGACCGTGACCAGACAACACCTCACCAGCTTCTTTCACACAGCTGAAACTTTATTTTATTTTAGTAAAAGCTTTATTTTTTCATTTAACTGGAATAATTTGACATTTTGGGAACTTAAAGTGGTGGGAAACAGCTACCCTGGCTTTGTGGGAACAAATCCCCCTACCAGCACCTCTAAAGCTCACTACTAACACGATATATCTTGCTTGCATGTCAGTAAGAAGGTATTCTGTAACAAGAATACAAGTCCAGTTGAAACACTGCTCTGCTGATCAAATAATCTTGTCTCCTTGAAGTTCCTTTGGTGTTCAAACTGAACCAAACCATCACCACTTCAAACTCCAGTTGGTACTGTTTCATGACTACGTGCCATACCCATGGGATCCATTCACTTATGCAAGAATGCAAGGCACACACACACACACACACACACTTATCACACATTTATCTATCCCTGTGCACAGGTTTGCAGGACAGAGGAAAAAACAAAGAACACTCTCCCAATATGTGTGTGTGTGTGTGAGAGAGAGAGATGGAGGTGCATTCAGGGGTGCTGCGGGGACTTGGCAAAGGCATCCTGAAACATTCCTTTGTCTCACTCACACACACCACATCTCTTTTATCATCATGTTCCCAGAGACTGGCACTTTGTATTTCCATGTGTAATGAAGAGAAAGAAAGGGAGACACAGTGTCTCTCCCTCACTGCCAACGAAAGGGTAGGTTGTGTACAGTTAGTAGGAGTACACAGTTTAAAGTGGAAATAGACAACTTTTTTTGCCTTAACTTATCATTATGAAGTAAATATTGATTGCACAGTGTAATGGCTATAGAATAATGACACCATCGGTGCTTAGATTGGTTTCCTATAAGCCTCGCTTTCACTATGCAATTCTGTCTGCCAGCAGGTATGATCTCCCGGGACAATGAAGGCTCGTTTTAGGGCATAAAGGAAGTGCGCCAACCATTGTGCAACCAAAAGAGGAGGATAGAGCTTTTGTTTTTCCTGCTATCAGTATCTATATCTCATAATAATTTGTTGGGTGGCCAACCTCGTTCTCTTGTGTTATTGCTATATGATAAATGTGGAATATTGCACAGGCAAATCTGATGACACTATTTATATCTGCGTACACTAAGTTTGTTAGTTGCATTGAGTTTACTACCTGAATAAACTTGTCTTTTGATTTCTAGAGGGCTTGGCTGTGGTAGTTGTTGCTTGTTGCCGGCACATTTGCTGTTTTCACAACAGATCTGAAAAATAGCAAAGAGAAAAGGGTGTTACTTGAAGGCATAGCTCAAAATTTTGTGTAAAATGCTGCTACAACAAAACTATTGGCTAGATACTGGAAATCTTTGAGAGAATACTGTAGAGCCAGCTGTTGGCAGTGTTAGCTGCATTATGCAAAATTTGATACAATTCAACATTTAAATATAAATCTATATAAACACTATACAGAATTAAATACATCAGGGGGAATCAACTAAGCTAACGTTGGCAACTTAATATTAGCATGCGGTTATAGTCAGTTGTTGTAGTTGCAGCATAAACTAAACATTGCTGTTCCATGGCCATGAAACATGTCATTTGTGATCTGTGCCACTCATAGTCATACCATGTATATTATATATAATATACACACAACTTATATGCTGAGTCACCCATAAAATGTTAATCTTAACCAGGGATGCAGCCTTTTTACTGAACATGTACCGTTGTTCTCTGCTGATGGAGGCCCATTGAATGTATCAGGTGCCCTTTATATTTTTATATTTTTTTGATATTTTGTGACATGACATATGTTATAACATATTTTCTCATTATAGAAGATACCAAATTTTTCTGTTTTTAAAGGATATGGCTGGCAATTTTCCATATTTTTCTTATTGTCAACAAATCTCATGTGAAGAGCCAAACCAACAACGATTTATCCTACCTACAAGTATTGTGTGTGTATCCAAAGCCTGATATATTTTATTCCTCTGTGCCGTAGACCTCCATTGTTGACCGAATGCTGTTTAATGTGCTGCAGCTGAGCAGCTAATAGCTGGTAGCCTGCAAACTGACTTTAGCAGTGTACTTTTCCCCAGTAAATGTTTGTTTGGTGGCTCGCTCAACCAGCTAAAGTGCAGGACAAGACATGTGTTCATGTTAGTAAGTTAGATAAGAAGAAGACTTTTGCAGGAAAGCTACAGTAATGGCAGGCTGATGTCTGGTTCAGTGTGACTGTCTGTCCTGCCTGTGATCGAACACTGATGTCATTACTTCATGCAAGATTTGATTGGCTGTATTGAAATAAGTTATCAATCCACATAGATGGACAACAGAATGGTATTCCATAGATTTCCCCCTTATGATTGATGAACACAGGGCATGTGCTTTACAAAGCAGATATGTATGCTGTAGTAGACTAAAAAGGTAATTTAATCTCAGTCGGATTTAAATGGTAATTCCAACAAGTGCAATTCTGCGTTAGCCTACACTCTGATGCACAGATCGATAATGGGATCTCCTGGATCTGAAGTTATCAGCTCAAATCAGCTGATGTACAGTATAAGCCAAGACATATCTGTTCATGCAGACATGATAAAATTTTTATCTCAAGAAAGCAGTATTCATTATTTTGAGATAACAGGTAATTATTTCATTATCTTGAGAAAACAACCTTTTCTGAGATAATGAGAGAAGTAATTTGTAATCACGATATAATGGTACTTTTCAAAAAGTTGTTTTTGGCTTAGAGAAATAGTCTGATATTTTGGGAAGTATGCTTATTGGTGTTGCTTTGCTTTTTCAATTGCCAAGAATGAGATGAGAGGATCAACACCGCTCTCATTTCACTATGATAAATATTACAGCTATAAACAGCTTGCCTGGCTTTGCCCAAAGGTAATAAAATCTGACTACCAGAACCTCTAAGTTTTATTCATTAACACATTATATCATGTTTGTTTAAATTGCACACAAACAGAAATGTAAAAATGAGGTTTTGCAGAGACTTACAAAGTCTCCACTGGTTGCCTGGCAACCTCACAATAATGAGAAAATATGTTATAACATATGTCATGTCACAAAATATCAAAAAAGATATAAAAATATAAAGGGCACCTGATACATTCAATGGGCCTCCATCAGCAGAGAACAACGGTACATGTTAAGTAAAAAGGCTGCACCCCTGGTTAAGATTGACATTTTATGGGTGACTCAGAATATAAGGAAAACAACACCTGTGTTAAAAAGGATTTACTTTTTAAACATCTACTTTGTAAACATCTCTGTAATACAACTTAAAGGGAATGGGTAACATTTTAAATTTTTATTTCTCAAACACATCTGCATTAAAAACATGGAACTATTAACACTTTGAGAATTAGCTGTTTTGAGAAGCCAGATTGGGGAAATAAAAGGAGAACTCTTTTGACCATGAGTTGACCATGTAAAAGTTAATGACCTCGTTATGGTCAATTGGGACATCCTTCTCCCTCTTTTGCCGGCTTTGGTAAGACTGTGTCCACATCATTTTCTTTAAGGCACATAAGCATAGCTTGGACATTGCTGGTGGGGAGAGTATAAGAAGAGTGGAACACCTTAAGTGCAGTGACAATACTGTCTTTCTCCGTGTTATAGAATTGGCAAACATCCTTGAAAGACTGGGCAGCTCTGTCATTTGTCATGCCTTTCCAGTTCCTTGGGGTGGTAAGGAACTGACATACAGCACTAGAACTGCACTAATATGTTTTTAGTCTGACCAAGGAAGGTGTTTTCACTTCTCTCCACCCCCTCTGTTTGTTTGTCTCTTAGCAGGGTTACTCAAAAGGTTCTCTTCCAGATTTCATGACAGGATACATTTAAAAAAAACTTTTTAACATGCCTAGGCAGAGGTTTAATTACCACTGGGAATCCCTCTAATTGCTAATGGCTAATGCAAATATACCTTATCTCACTCATCTCCTCTCTCGCTGCCTCTAGCTGCAGTTTTAAGATCCCTTTGTATTGTCTTCAGAGTTTGTCTCTTCTTGGCATTCTGTAATCATTCGGTAACCTAATGCTAATCTCCCTCTCTACAAGTGATTAGTTAATCCAAGCTAAATGGTTGTAAACGCATTTTGAATAAAAAATACTCTAATGATTTTCTTTTAAAGTTTTACTACACCACAAGGTTGAGATGGCTAAGTATGTCTCCAGTTAGTTAGCTACTATACATCTAGCATTTTGTTTAGCATGTTATACAGCTTTGGACAGGCCTAAACATAAAACCAATTTAGAAAATACAGTATACATACATTAATAATGCATCCTTAATAAAAATTTAATCCATACACTTGTTTTAATTGTAAATAAGCCTTGCAACATGACCTATACTTCACAAATTGTTGTAGGATCAAGGTTACAGCTTAGACTGCACCGACCCAAACAATCTAAAGTGCAAACTAATGAGTACTACTGTACCAAAATCAACCGAATGGAATAATGTCAGCTACAACAACTACAACATGTTTTTAAAGTCCCAGTGAAAGGGAAGTTAGAGTGTCTTTAGCTTCTGTACTGTGATGTAGTTCCAAATGAAACAGTGTATTTTAGCGGTGTACAGTTACAAGAGGGACTTAAATCAAATCCTTCGCATTTGATCGGACCACAACACTAAAAAGTGGGCAGGTCTTACAGAGTTGAGCTTGATATGCAGCTGCAGAGAGAAACTGAGCTACAGAGGACTGTTAGCTCCACTCACACCTCCACCACCTGTTGTTAGATCAGGAGGAGGATGAGGGAGAGTTGAATGAATTAGACCTCAGCCATACTTTGATGTAATAAATAAATAATACTCTGATACTGATTTGTTGACAGATATTTGGCATATAACAAGAGATGAATGAACAGTTAACACAGGGACACAGTCAAAACTGGGAACATGCATTTTTCATTTCATGGGACCTTTAAGTGTGCTTTATTTTCATAATGCTCAGCCTACTTAAAGGATACATTATTTTCATAATGGCCAGTTTACTCCACTAATCATAATTTTCCTTGACGACCCAATTATTCTTTAGGTGGCAAGATGAAGCCATTCACGATGAAAATTTTAAGTCAATGGAAAGATGCAAGTTTGCTTGAGTCGGACATGTGTGTTGAGCTAAACACAAACAGATGGACACACTCCGACAAACACAGTTGGTGCATCTGTTGCTAGATAGCTACAGCGTTGGCATGTTAGCTGTTTGGGGCGAATAAACACAAACAGGCCAGCGGTCAAATTTGCGTGAATGATGTGAGGTGAAAATTTGCTTTGCTTTCTGTGTGAACACACCTTTAGGAATACAGTAGGACGCAAGCAGAGTGCTCTCTTATAGTAGATTACTTACTGTGTCATAGTCAATTCTTCCTGGGAAGAGAATAAAGCCATACATCATGATCACCATCACACAGCCCAGTGACCAGATGCATATGGCCTCTGAAAATGGGAGGCCCAAAATAATTTCAGGAGCCCTGAATGTGGGGGAAAAATATTACAAGGAATGAGAAAACATAGTTCCAAACTAGTTAAATCAGGAGAGACAAGTGAATGAAGCAAAGATAATTGTTTATTATTCAGATCATATTGATGATTAGTCTTGTCAAAAGTCTTTGGTGCTTAGACTCTACAGGGAGATTTTGTAATCGAGGGACATCAGTCCTGAGCAGCAGCAAGATAAATCCCCCCATGGAGTCCTGACACTGGTGGTTGTGGTGGCTGATGACTTCCGCTGAGACTGATAAGGCTGATGAGTTTGATGACGTGATGAAGTGATGAAACTATGAAAGTTGGTGGTGATGGGAAGGTGGTGGGGCGCGCATGACGGTAGCATGAAAGCAAGAGGGAGAAAAACATATTTAAAAAGACAGCCACAAGATGATAGGCTGACAATGGAGGTGTGTCACCTTGCTATTGGATAGATGACTGGCTGGTGTGAACAGCTGATAGCTCAATGGACAGCCCCGAATAATGACAGTAAAGGAAATTATGAGTGAGCATGTGTGAGAGATGTGAAAGGCTGATGGTATGAGAAATATAACTACAGGCTTATGCAAAGATAGTCTTCCTGACTGAACCTTCGCCATAGCTCCAGCTTCAGTACAAAGCTGTTACTGCAGATGAGAAGTTTGAGCCCTGATTAAAGATTTCTCAGTTTCAAAAATGATCCATTCCTCGCCTAAAGCAAGGTGTTTGGTGAACCCTGCCCGCCTTGGCTTGTGATCTGAAAATAGCCAAGCCGAGGTCAATCAGTTTCACCTTCACTGACTGCCTCACTTGATCCACCATGGTGACTTTGTCTAGTTTCACGTCTGTATGGATCACACCAATTCTCTTGAGGGGATCGAATGCTGTGGCCATCTGCAAGTAATAATTTTACTAATAATTATAAAATGTATCTATAGAAAACAGGATTCTGAGCAAAACTTACAAAGTGCTTAAATCATAAAACTTAACTAGGACAAGAATAAGTACAATGTCAGTGTGGACCACGGTGTGAAAGCTTTAAGTTTTGCTTTCTAGCTGATGCCATACCTGCTGGATGACGGTTGTGATGTCCGCCAGATGCTTAGGACTCCCTAAATCCAGTGGGTATTCCTGTAGGCTGATGTCCAACATCTCAAATGCCAGACTAATCCTGCTGTTCATGAAGAACTCATTATAAAACTTAATGATGTTAAACTTGTCTAAGTTGTGGCGCATGAGGACCATTTATCATGTTTGCCTGAGGAAACATGACAAGTTTATTCGTTTGTTCACAAGGACTGATTAGCCATTAACAACAACAAACAACAACAACAACATAAAAGTCACTACTAGTAGTTCTCCCCCGTAATATCAGGCAAACAAGGTCATTTTTTTCGAGCAGACATCTGGCGTATGTCTAGCATTTGACATACAATCCTTCGCCAGGAAACAGCTGGAATTTCACACAGGCTGCTAGTGTTGAATGTGAGGGTGCTTACATGTGGTCCATTTTGCAACTGTAAAATTAAAATTATTAGTGTTCTACCTCCTGGCACAAATCATTGTGGTGTCTGGCGATCTTTACAGCCACAGTCTGAGTTTCCTGTGTCACACATTTGATCACTATTCCAAAGCCACTCTCTCCCAGAATATGCAGGAATTTATGCCTTTTGGGGAGTTGGAGCCATGGTTGGATTTTTTAGGGCAGGTCTCAGGGGAAGACGATGAAGATGAACTGTCCATGAGTGTATTTATTTTTTCAAAGGCAACTGAAAGTGAAGTGGGGACCAAAAAGTGCTTAATTTGTTTCATTACATATTTCACAGGAAAACACATTATCTCTCTGAACCTTTACTAGGATTAAATTTAGGATAGGAGAAAATAGGTGGCCACTTTTGACTTACTCTTAATCTTGTGATCTCAATTTTGCAGATTTCTCTCCTCTTTCCTCCTCTGGCTGTGAGTTATATCAGGATATCTGGAGCTCAAAAATGTTGCAACATCATAGAGAAAAGCAGACTTACTTACCTTACACGGTTTGATTTTAAAGTTTCTTTGGATCACTTTAAAAATTGATTTTCTTGACTCAGAGCTTGCTTCAGCACTTGCCCTCTGTTCAGTTCAACTCTGTTAAATGACCTAATTTCTCAGCAGAATTAATGTGAGACATTAGTTCCACAGCATCTTTATGATATCATGAACTCTTGAAAGTTTTGTTTTTAAGAGTTAATTATGTGCAACAACCTCACAACAACGTTCCTGTACATATAGACAAAGTGAAGCATTTATGAAATATATTCATCATTGACAAGGTTTCACTTCACACAACTAAATTATGTAAAAATAGGTTGGATTGGTGGGTCAGTGCAAAATGCATAAACACTGATTTGGTCTTTGTACAGTGGCTAAATGTAGCTATTTATTGATGTATTTGACCAACTTGACTATGCATCAATTAAATGTCTCTTAATATTTAATTATTGATCATGACACTATCAATCCCTGAGTTACTGAACAGCAGAGACAGTCTGGTCTACTGTAGTCTGAGACAGACAATTGGTCTGGACAAAACCACATTTTCAGGGGTTACATGATTGACTTTTTCTTTTTTTAAGTATCATCATTGTTTTTTTATTGAATAATGTTTTATATTTTGCATTTTAAAAAGTATTTCAATCACGCCAAAATACTGTGTGGCCTGGCTACATTTAAGTGTCAACTGCAGGTGGTTTAAAGGTTCACAATTTTTCAAGTCTGTCTTAAAACAATAGTCAGGTGCCCAAATGAACACTGAAATAGGTTTTTCTTGCCATAATCTTTCCTCCTGTTCATACTGGCTATTAGAAGATCCCTTCATAATGTGTTTACAACGTAAGTGATGGGGGACAAAATACACAGCCCTTCTTCTGTGCAAAAATGTATTTAAAAGTTTAGCTAATATGAAGCTTCAGCCGTCCAAATGAGTCACATCAACTAGATATCTTTCAACATTGCAGTCTTTTTAGTGCCAAAGTCCCTCTTTTTGTTACTGCCTTCCACCGCAGCTAAACAGGGAAACACTGTCTGAGAAACACAAAGAGGGAGTTTGATGCTAAAAAGACTGTAAATGTGGCAGATATCCACTTGATATGACTAACTCAGACTGCTGAAGACTCATATAAGCTTCAGATCGACTTTAATACTGTGGATTTTGTCCCCCATCACTTACATTGAAAGCACATTTGAAGGGGATCTTTTAATAGCCAGTATGAACAGGAGGAATGATTACAGCGAGGAAAACCTCTTTTGTGTTCATATGTGCACCTGACTGTTGATGTTGCAGTAATGCGGAATGTGTTTAACTAGTAGACTAACCAGGGCGGCCCTGAAAGAGCAACTGCATGACTCACTAAAGGGCAGCATAGAAAAAAGCTTGATCAAGTAAAATATGTTTGTACACCTGCAGACACGCCAGCCAAGTGTGTGACAGCTTTTTAGGCATGACTTGCAAGTGCATTAAGGAATTTTTTTTTTTAGTGACAGGTTGGGCAGCTCAGTCCCCATCTTGATCCCATAAAATTCCTCCTAAAATTACTGAAATTGGACAAAATGAGCATAGGCTAGGCAAAGTCTGCGACAAATAGCCTACCCCCAGTGGGTGTCTTCAAACACGCTGTATATTTGTGACACTTTGCAGATCTTCATATTTCAGCATTCAGCAGGACATGGAAGTGACTGCTATCTGTGTGATGCTGAGTTTTATCTGTGTTCCCTTCAATTCTTTAAAGGAACATAGCGTACTTTTTTTTTTTTTTTTTACATTTAAATAAGAACCCAAAAATTTTCAGGCATCCTCCTGACTCAGTTTCCATGCTTGTATATCTATGTTTAGTCCAGATTACACAAGATATGTCACTCAGTGTGACATATCTTATGTGTCATATCTTCAGTGTGACAGATGCAAAATTGCAGAAGGCACTTTATCACACACATTCACCTCCTTACCTTTTAAAAGATGGATGTCTGAAATGGTTTCGATCATAGAGATTAAAAAAGAGAGGTTTATGAGAATCAATTCTCTGAAAAGAACCTTCTAGAACAACCTTATGTTGGAACAAGTGATTGACCTTGTTTTTTCAGACACACTGTGTAGCACTTTCAGTGTATGCTGGCAGCCCTTGTGTGTGTATGTGTGTATGTGGTCCTTGCAGTGTATTATGTAACTTTGTCATATCCTCTGCTTTGCTAAATGTTGCTCAATTCTCAAAAGTTAAGGTTCAGGTCTGTTTTTTGCATTCTGTTTTTGCAAGCTCTGTCTGTCTGTCCCTCTTTCTTCCTCATTTTCTAACTGTATAAATATGCTTACTTTGGAGGATAAATAGACAGACAATGAGATAACTCCTGAGCAAAAACACGCATGACTTTTGAAAAGGTATATGAACCCAGAAAACAGACTTATTGTATGGGAAATGTGTGTCATTAACTGCCCTTAAAGTGTGTATGTACTGTTCGGGTTTGAAGGAAAATTAACGCTTGGAAAATGGTTTAAAACAAATCATCCTGAAATGTGTGCTCAGCTGAAGTTGGACCTGTTAGCCTCTCCTTTTGCTGCATACTTTTCCCACCATCCTTTTTCTGCTTTGCCCACCCCATTCTCTCCCTTCCCCAAATTAAAGCATACATACATAGCAATACACTTGCATGCAACCACATGCAAACATATACACACACAGAGGAAGTCCAAAAAACATGTGAGGACTTGCCACAGGGGAGGAATGCAACAAGAGACTGAGCCAAGAGAAAAGCTTTTCATTCAGGGCCCCTTCACACACACAAACACACACAAACAAAAAACTAATGGATTTGCATGTCACTGAGAGAAGTATCCACTGTGCGCACATGATTGGGTATTTATTAGCTCACACACATGTAGACACACACTCACACACTTGACACACGCAATTTTGGCTGATTGCTAATTGATCTGGCTCTCATCCAGCCTCTCAAAATGAAAAGCTGACAGTCTGAGTCAATATGGCCCCCTTTCTTGCTATCTGGGAAAGCTGATTATTAGGGAGAGTGAATCTGTGTGTGTGTGTATGTGTGCAACAGTAACAGTGTGGGTCCATTTGTGTGTGTGTTTTCAGTCTTAAGATCGACACATTAACAGTCTCGGTAGGCCAACATTGCTTTCTACCTGTCCCCGTGGGAAAGTTGACCTGGAGAGATTTCTTTGTGCTTTGCTTTCATATTATGCAACAGTTGCTATCTGCAGACGTTTAGCGCCCCGTTGAGAGTCTGACTTGATTCACTAAAAGCCTGAACAGAAGGGGAACAGTGATAAACACAGAGAGGACGGAAATATGCTGGTAAACAATGTCAAATGGTAAACAATGTCAAGAGTAATGACGGTGTTTGAGGGTTAAACTCCTTACCCTTAAAAACATGAATGTGTCCATCCATCCGTGTATGTCTGTGTGTGTGTGTGTGTGTGTGAGAGAGAGAGAGGTTGCCAGCTCATTACCTAGGAGCCAAGTAAACAATGTCAAGAGTTACGATTGTGTTGAGCAACTCAATTACCTTCAAGTTCTTTGGCTGAAGACACATGCATGACATGTGAAAAAATTTCCCAAATCAAGCTGAACAGTCGCTAAACCACAGTAAATTAGTATACCACCTTTCATCTCAACTGTCCGCAAAATTTAAAAAAAATGTTCTTGTTGTGAATCTGAATATCCTACCCTCCAATAATAGTATCATATTAAAAATAATTAAGAATCATCAATATAATTAGCAAACAATTTACAGATGTCATGCACACTTTAATGCGATTGAACTGAAAGCAAAATTTTCCCCAGCTCATAGAATAGGAAATTAATAAATCACAAGTGAAGACAATAAAGACAAACTCATCTTGTCACTTTTGTTAAATACATGATTTATGTGCACCGTTTGAGTTCAAAACTAAGCTTTATCATTCTGAGTGACAGTACAGTAGCTGCCGAAGGCATCGGAGTATTCTACATATCAAAGCAGCCTTTACTCACAGAGCTTTTCTCCACTTGAGGTTATCAGTAAGTGCTGGATTTGTCGCTTAACATAAGTGTTACAATGCTGCCACTATCTTTTAGTAACAACAAAACAGATGATATTTCCTCTACAGTGTGGTATGATTACAATGTGTAAATCATTGTTTACAGTGTCACTGTGTATGTAAATGGTCATTGAAAACGTGTGTATGAAAAAGAGAGAAAACACAAAATTACTGCTGGCTGAGAATCTGTGCTCATAACGAAATGTAGCCATCACAGTAGTCACATCATTGCTCCATGCTCATCCTGTGATTTATTTCTTTCAAAATTCAATTTTTTGTTTTCCTCTCAGTCATCTGAAGGCACAAGGAAAGACCTGGCAGCTGGCCATGTCAGAGACAGTGCAGCGCACAGATTTAATGCTGCATACTGTAACATCCAAGACAAAAAGACCTGCACTGGCTGCTGCAGGATTGAAGCAGAACTGAAGACTAATATGATGGCTATCTTGCTACTGTGTATTGATAGATGAATAATACTTCATTGGGTAATTGTGGCATCATTAGTTCATGTGGCAGTTTTCAATTTGAATATTAGATGTATTTTTGGCAGATGTTAGCTTGATGGGGCAGAACATGACTTCAGTTTGTTAGTTTAGCATCCTCAGTTATTCAATGTGTATTTAGAAGGATTTCAGTTGGTAAATCAGGCTTAAAAGCATGAACAGTCACTCTCCTCCCTGAAATGAAGGAGGAAGGAGTGAACAGCATCATCATGTCTGAGCAGACTGGAGATTTTGACATTTTAGGAAATACACTTTGATTTCTTGCTGAGAATTAGGTGAGAAGATCAAAATCACTCTCACATCTATCCATTAAATATAAGTCTACAGCTGGTAGCTGGACAAAAAATAAAGTGTAAAAATGACAATTTGTCATTTCACAGGCAGCTACGTGCCGTACTATTTCTTGTCTAGGAGCAGCAAATTCTTGGAATTAGCGCTGTCAACATATCCTGGCTGTTTTTTAAATATTTTTTGTTGTACACTTTAGTTTTTGTACCGATTCAACTAAGAAGATATAACTTGTTAATTAATGAGCTTAAGAGGTGCTGGTCAGTAGGATTTTGTTTCCTTTGGCCATTTGTTGAATAAGGACAGGCAGAAAAGAGCATTAATTTCAAGTAACAGTCTTGTCATTTTATTATTTTGTTTGTTTAAATTATTTGTGCTTCATTATTTTATGTTTCACATACCTAATTTGTTGGGATTGTGCAGTAAATATTGTTAAAGTAAACTTAAACTGAGAAAAAAAACACGTTTTGCATTTAATGAATTATTAACGATGACTGTTGATTGTTAACAGGTTCAAACAGAGTCAGACTAGCTTTTCCCCCCATTCCAGTCTTTATGCTAAGCTAACCAGCTACTGGCAGTAGCCTTATATTTAACAAATATGATAGCGGTATCGATTTTCTCATCTCCCTCTCAACAAGAAAACAAATAAATGTATTGATGTATGTAATAAATCTTCAATTATTTCTTAAAATTATCCAAAACATGTTAACCAAAGTATCCTTAATATTATCTCATCATTTAGTTGTGGTATTATTAATACCTATTGATATCCTAATCATGAACTTGCATGTATTTTAAGTTTTACTGTGGAAGTTAAATGCATCAGAAAAACAAATGTGACAACAAAAAATAGAATGGTTGAGTAAGTTATAAATGATGTAAATGATGCCAATGTTTTTCATGATTCAAGACATGAGAGCTGACATTGGATCACTGTCAACTCAGTTGCACACTGAAATACTATGACCACAACATGGTTACTGTATGCAACCTGTTAAAGAAATACTGTGACATTTTGAATTTGAGTCAGCTGTCACATTGTGGGAAACTGTGCGGCCAGTCGGGCCTCCCAGTTTCAATGATGAATAGTGACATAACTAACAAGACATCTCAAGGGGACACTAACAAAGACAAATGTTTAAAGTTTTTGGTGAAGAAAAATGACAGAGTTAAATACAGAGTGTCCTTTCAGAGCTGATGGTGAATAAATTATATAATTGGTAAATGGAAGGCAGTTTGCCATTACATTTTGATTGAATTAAAAGTGAATTCATCTCAACCCCTGCTGCACGTATCCAGTCTTTCCAACCCTGGACGTGACAGTAATGCCCAATCTGTTTCTTTCAGTGTGTCCTTCTCTATATACATCATACCATCCCTCTGCTTCAAGTCCAGTGACAGTCCATGTTTTCTTCTGTGGTTCCTTAGTCAACACTTAAGTCATCGCAGCCCTTAAAAGGGAAGGTTTAAAACCTAAAAAACCTGTCCATCAAGAGCACATTCCACTCAAAGCAAAACCAATCTGGATTGGTTTCTCCAGTGTTTCTTTAACTTGGAGTTGGAGTAGTTTTCAGAGAGAGGCTACATTCGCTCAGCTTGGGTCCCCCGCTATAGGAGTTTAACGAGGTGCACTGCATGCGGCCTGCAGAGAGGTGGAGAAACACGGTGGATTTCTGTTTTCAAAGCAGGTGAAATGTCCCTTCAGAGAGGCTGTCAGGCTACCAGACCCAGGCGGGAGATCTTAGCAGAGAGGAAGGAGTGGAGGATGAAGACAATTGGCTTCGGACACGAGTGGAGGTCCAGTTGCTGGAGGAGGATGAGAAAACAAAAGAATTAAAAGACAGAATATTGGATAACATGACAGGGATAAAGAGGAAAGAATATGATTAAAAGATCTGAGAATTCATTAAGGCTGAAAGGATGACAAAGAGGGAAGGAGGCACAGTAGGGAAGTAAAAGAAAGGGGGTTTATAAGACACATAAAACCATAAAAATATATTCAAACCTAACTCCATAGTCAACAGTTCCCCATGAGGCAAGGATTAGACAGTCCAAGCTGGAGCTAAGCACTGTATACACACAAACACCACATCATTTTGAACAAAGCTCTTTTCATAGCCTGAATCAACAGTGATTTTACCGGCGCAATGACTCACATCCTGTTTCTAAGACCTATAGGGAGATTGAACCTATAAATTCACACTTAAACTACTGTTTGGTCTGTCAGATGAAACACTGAGGAACTTTTAGTGACTACTGCTACTTCTCCAGTAAACTGTGCAATGAAATATGAGTATATCTACACATTACAACTGGGCAACAAAAGTCTTATGTATCCAAAAAGTCAGTTGGGGATAACTTATGCTAGCGACGTGGCTCTTGGGGTGGCAATGTTTGGTACAGACATCCATGGAGGCCAGAGTATGAATCCTAATGACTTTGGTGATCCCCTGACTTTTCCCCTAGCGCCACCATGAGGTTGACATTTATGATTTTGAGGAAAATGTCTTGACAACTATCGGAAATTTATGAAATTTGGTACAGACAGTCATGCCCAAGTCAGGATAAATCATCATCACGTCTAAATCTTTTGTTTTATGACCAAACGCCTGCATGCTAATGACATTACCATCATCGTCAGCTGTACTTTAAGTTGAGTGCTAATAAGCAAATGTTAGCATGCTAACATGCTAAGCTATAAACATGGTTAGTGTATTTGCTTTAAATCATCAGGTTAGCATTCTTACTATTTGCATGCTGATGCTAGCATTTAGATCAAAGCACTGCTGTGCCTAATTGCAACCTCAAAAAGCTGCTTGCATATACACCCTTAGTATTGTTATTTTCTTCGCCCTGCTGTTAAACCATAGCGCCTTGGTGCATATAATATTTAGCTTTCCAAGCCACGATCAATGGTTTGGTTCGGACTAAGCTCTAGAAACTAAAACAGACTCTGTGTTGGGGAGATAAACTGTCAACTGTTGTGACTGAGACAAATTTAGACATACATAGTTCCTGCCAAATAATGACAGTATATTCAACACTCTGAAAAAATAGACCCGGCTGATTCCACTTTCAAATGTTGAGCTAATGAGCCATCAGCCACATCCATAAGTGCCTTGGGATTTTTTATAAAGCCTTGTCTTTAACTGTGCTGGGATTCGGAAATGCTACAGAATCCAAAATCTATCCTGCTAAGGTAGCCAACAGAGGGGTTTGAATCAAAGCTCCCAAGTCTTTGCTTATTTGCCTTCAGCATAAACTGGGCAGTCAAAAATGAATGTATCTGACAGAGGTTTTAAACAGAGCTGTATATGGACTGTTATACCTACAGATTGTGGCGTTCAGATAAAATGTGTTTCTATGTTTCTAAATCCCATAAACCTAGAGAGTAAATATTTTAGTTTTAAATGTCACTTTATTTCCCATCATACAGTAAATCACAGTGCTATGGCTTTATGAATGATGGAACATCAATGCTGTTTTTCTGGGTAAAAGCTGTTTGTATAAGTGCCATGTGACTGTTATAAAAGAGCTACTCGAGCTCCTCCTCCTGACAACCACATAATATTCATCATCTGTTGTCAAATGAGATCTAAGAGATTAAAAACTGAAATTTTTAATACAAAAATTCCACACATATTGGATAGTAGGGGCTGAATATAACTGGTCCTGATTACTTTGAGGGTGGCCCCACAGTGAGTTGCTGAGCAGTGTAAACAGATTAAAACTCTTACAGTATGTGACAGTTTTTTTTTTTTTTAAGGAAACTCCACTCTCAAAGCTCTTACCATGTAAGACCTACAGACGTGTGAAGTTCATTTTATTTCAGTGATAAAGTGCTGTAATTTACTTTCTGTTGGACCACTTTCCCCCTGCCTGTCTGATATACTTGTACTCCAGTTTATATTTTGCTTCACATGAACTTGTTCTATTTATTGTGGATTGTACATGACCACAGTAAAGTAAGCTTGATATTGGATTTTGTTGTTTCCAACAGTAAAGCAAAAAAATTTAAAAGGACAGTTATTAATGTATTTCTAAAGGCAAAAAGAAAAACATTTCTCAGTTTAACCACAGATGAAAAGGGATATTATCAACGGAAATTGTTTGGATTATGTTAAGATATTTAAAAATATTTCATCTGAGTGGTCTGTGCTCATATTCAAAATTCACAATGTGTGAGCACTACACGCTGTGCTTTCCAGTGCTCCAAAAATGCATTGTGTGTACCCAAACCATCTAAGAATAAATATGTGGAAGCACTGTGGATTCAATGTGATAAGTGTGAAAATTGTGGATAATGGTGAGGCTGTTTGTTGCTTTTGTAAAAATGTTACTGCCTTAGTAACATTAGCTTGTCACTCAAGTGATGTTTCTTCTATTGTAGCTGAACAAAAAAGGCTTCAATATTGTCATTGTCATTGTCATAAACATCATCTGTCTTCACCCAGTTGTACACAATAGATAGATAAATAGATAGATAAAATGGATCCAAGACTGTACATCACCAACAGTTGTTTTTAATAAAGTTACAATTTTGTCAGGTGAATGTTTTTCTGTCAGCAGAAACTGATTTTTCACCCTGTTTGAATTAAGCGGATCATGATCATGGAGGACAAAACACAGGCCAATTGAGTTTCTGTCAGTGCTAGGTGGCTGGGTAACATGTCTTGTTGCATTGTCTGTGTCAAAACATAATGCTTGAAGTAAGAAGACACTCACAATCTCCCCCTCTTTCCCTCCAAAGTCAAGGAAGAGCATACGAACTCCATCATCTGAGGACATCTTTAGTTTTTCGTAGGGGTAGGAGAGGAGTACTCGTGGTCTGGTAGGAGTGTGAGTTCCTCTCTCCTCCCCATTCTCCCCATCTCCAAGTTTGGGTTCAGCCAACACAGAGAAACCCTGTTCGTAGTGAATCACCAGCCGGCACTCCTGACCCCGGTAAAGACAACCTGAAAGATAGAAAGACAGAATTCAAGCTAATACATTTCTCTAATCCAGTGGTTCTCGAAAGGGATTTTTACACTGCACTTAGCCCAGGGCTAAAAGCATTCTTAGAAACCTTCTTAGTCCCAGGCTAATGGAGCTGTTCGCCCCAGGCTAAGAAAGCTGTTAGCCCCAGCCTAAGAAAGCTTTCACACTGGCACAATCCTGCCACATTCCAAAGTGGGCTAACCCCAACTTTAGCCTGGGGCTTGCTGGCCCTGCTCCGGAGCAAGGTTTGCCCCGAAGTTGCTAGTGTGAAACAGGGATAAAGTTGTGGATTAGTCATGTGTCATTCTATAATGTAAACATTAGTCATGTGTGCCAACGGACATTTAACCCAGAGCTAGTAGAAGTAAAGTGTGAATCATATAGCCCTTGGTTTAGGTTAACCCTGGGTTAACAATGTGTGTGTGAAAAGGGGCTAAGTTATCCCAGGGTCAACTCTTAGCCCAGGGCTAAGGATAGTCCTGGGCTAAGAATATGCAGTGTGAAAACTAAGGTGGGGTCCAGGGACACCCAGGGGTGCTTGAGAGTGTTCCAGGGGATCCCCAGCAAAAAGGGTAATCATTTATTTTCAATATAATTACAGAATGTGTGATTATTTTGGTCATGGGTTTCATACATTTTCCATAATAAAACATCTAAAAGCAAAAAGCTTACCAGATGGGGGTCTGTGGTCTAATTTGTGTTAGTTTAGGGATCCTTGATAAGAAGAAGTTTCAAAACCACTGCTCTAATCTATTTGACTGTAGAGCTTCATTTTGTATTGTTTTCTAACAAGATGCTCATGAACAAATCCTCCTGTTCAAATCCATATTTCCATGTATTAATAATGTGTGCATAACAGAAATAGGAGCTAAAGTGCAAATCAGAATGTGAATCCTTGTCCTGCTACGTACATTAAAGAGTAATTAATTACACTGAGAGGCCAAAGTTAGGCTATTAATCACACTTGTTTGTGTAAATAACAGTATACTTTTAATTGCATATTGTGGACTTAAAAAATCTATTAATCCCTGTTTGTAGAAAGCCTCCTCAGATGTGTGAAGTTGATTTTTTTTCAGGAGTTATTTTGTGATGAAGTACTGTAATTTACTTTCAGTTGTACCACTTTCCCACTGCCTGTCTGATATACGTGTACTCCAGTTTATATCTTGCTTCATTTCCCAGAAGGCTTTCTGAAACCCCTGAGAATGGGTATGAACTGGTTATATTTATTGTGGATTGTACATGTCCACAGTAAAGTAAGCTTGATATTGGATATCATTTTTTCCATCAGTGAAGCAAAAAAAAAAAACTTACAGGGACAGTTATTAATATATTCCTAAAGGCAAAAAGAATAACATTTAAACTCAGTTTAATTACGAGTGAAAAGGGATATTATCAACTGACATTGTTTGGATTATGTTAGCTGTTTAAAAATGTCTCAGATTTCTTGAGAAAATGTCACACCACATTAGGTCACTTTCATTCAATTCAAACTGCTGTCCAAATGTGGGAAAAATATTTAATCTGAGTGGTCTCTGTTGAAATTGAAAAAATTACAATGTATGAGCCCTACAGGCTGTGCTTTCCAGTGCTCCAAAGATGAACTGTGTGTACCAAACTACCTAAGAAATAATATGTGACTTGGAAGGACAGGGCCATTCTATATGATTAATGTCTTATGTACAGTTCCAGACAAAAATTTGGACACACTTTCTCATTCATGTGAATGGGATGTTTCTATAACTAAATTAAACTATATTATAACTATATTAATATATAAAAAGATGAATAAAGTTGATGCAATTTATTTTTCAGCTGATTTAGTGACATGCTGTGATCATATGGTTGGAAAAGCCTGAGACAGATCAGTCTGCTTCTGGGAATATTCAACAACAAGAGAAAATATGAGCTGAAAAAACGGTGCCAAAAAGGGCATTAACACTAAACCAATCCTACACCATGTAAACAACTCACATCTCACGTCTACATGGTAGAGATGAAGCTACAGCCAGGAGACGGTTAGCTTAGCTTAGCATAAAGAGTAGAAACAGGGGACAACAGCTAGCCTGGCTCTGTCCAAAGGTCACAAAGTCCACCTATCAGCACCTCTAAGCTACTTAATTAAGTCGGTATAATTTGTTTGTTTAATCTGTACAAAAACTGAAGTGTAAAAATGACAATTGCCAGACTATTTCTTTACTGGGTTCAGTTGCCAGGCAATAAGTGGAAACTCCAGGGAGTCACTTAAGCAGTATCACATGAGAGGGAGTGCTGTTGTACTGAATAATATGATTACTTTCGGCACTCGGCACTTGGCCTGTGCCTCATACCTACGACCAAATAACAGCTGTGCTGATATTTAGCACCACCTTGAGTGTGATATTGCTTTTATACAACAGTTCTACAAGCGTCATTTATTACTTAACAGTAATAAGTGACAAGATATTATGATCGGTTTGATTATTTAATCATTTATTTGCCTCCACCAACACAAATAGTTCCACGACTGGACTGCTGCCAAGCAACACATAAAACATTTTCCTGCACATTAGCTTGCTAATTTGTGTAGGTCTACATGTTACCACAGGCAAGCTACTTTGTATCATGTACATTTATCTGTATGTTTCCATTTATTGTGCAACCAGTGAAATAAGAGTCTGTTGACAGCCGCTTTGGTGGTGTGTGACTCCAATGAGTTAACAGCTTGATCAGACAGTACATTGCTCCATCGTTTCCTGATCTCCATAGATGGTCTCCAGTAACTTTTTAGTGAGCTTTCAGACTTGCAAGACAAACAAGTATCTTCAGTTTCTTCTTTCTTCACTGCCATGATCTCCTTCGCCTCGAGTCCTGCATCAGACAGTTTCTGTATGGCAGTGGCTCTCAGGCTGTGGTTGGTGTAAGACGTGTGTCTCCCTGTCTCTTTGCACATCCTGGGTAACATCTGTGACAGCTGGTTTACTCCCAGGGGAACAGCGGTATACCAGACGCTGTCTGTCAGAGCTGTTACCCTCCTGGGCTGCAGACAGAGGGCTTTTGCACCAGGCAGAACTTTGCTCAGGAATTTTTCAAGAGATGCTACCTGGCAGAGAAGATTTCCCCATTCTTCAAACATAGCACCCCTCAGATTTTCTCTGTCTCTCTCCAGTGGTTTTTTTCCTTTGTTAAATGTCTTGGTGAAATACTTTGCTCCATTCTTGTCATGTTTTAGGATGAATGATTCCCCTATTTGCCTCCGCGTCCGAAGTGCAACTGAATATCATACCAGACCTTTTTCAGTAAACCTTTTGGAATGTCTGGACTTAGTGTTACAGAATATTTTAAGATGCTGGTGTTCAGGTGAAATTGGGGGGTCGTGTGTTGTTCTTTCTTTTCCTGCCCTTCTAATCTCTTTTACAACACCTTAAAAAACATTATTAGCTGATGTGAATTCTGGGTCCTGCATTAAATTCCATGAACGGCTAACCAGTGGCTCGTTGACATAATGATTTAAACCAGGCCGAAGCCCAAGGTAGCTGCTAATGCTGTTGAGCACCCCTTTAGTTGCCCGGATGGATCCATAAAACTGCCTCAACTGTATTCAGCTCTGTCTTCTTAATGGACTGAATGTTGAGGTTTACATTTTTGAGACTTAGCCAAGTCTGAAAGCAGTTCAAAGACCATGTTGTTTGTTAGCTTCATTTTTGCTCTTCTCAAACTTGTCTAGGTCGGATGATGTCATATGAGCACGCCTGGAGGTTTGCACTGAAGTATCTAGGCTTCTCTCCTCCCATTTGTCCTCTTCTGATGACGATTCATAATTAAAATCAAATTTGTGGAAATATGTTCATCTTTGTGGTGCAAAGTTTGTTACAATCTAAGCTAAATAACAACCGTTAATGTAATTAACAGTTATTAGAACAACTGTAAAACGGAGTGACACATGTATAGTTAAAAGTCCCAGTGCTGTTGTCCTCTATATCAGCATTCATGAGATGCCTCTTGTCTAATCAAATTACTTGGTCAGAGATACTTGTTGTCTAATGCTACATATTTACTGAACAGGTGTGAAATTGGCATTGATCATCTAACTCTCAGCAAGAAATTGAACAAGTGAATTTTTCCAAAATGTCCAAATATTCCTTTAAAACATCAGTTGACCTTTCTTCAGTTTCAGAGAGAATAATGATTGGTACAGTTGGTGTTAATTACTGTTATCATCTATTGTTCATAACTATCATATTCTTGACTCTTACTGCTCAGGAAGCATTTACTCTCAGTTGCTAGTTTATTAGCTTTACCTAGCTAGCAGCAATCCCACAAATCTTACTTTGATGAAGGTTTTAATATAGTTTTTCTTGAAACTGTTTTAATTCAACATTATATCTGTTTTGGAGTCTGTTTGTGGTGCTGTAGAATTGTATTATATTGAAAGGTTTTTCTAATATTTTTTCCACCTCATTTATATGATTGAGGGTTATTAACACAGCATTAGTTTTAGCTAAGCAACGGTGTGTAGTTTCATGCTCTCCTTGTTAAAACACATTGTACCATTCTGTTGTGTTCAGTTGTCTTGTATCTTTTCTGCTGCTGTGACAACTGAGAGCAACTGTTAATACATTAGTTATCTATCAAAAGGGCCCTTCTGTTCCCACTCGTGTGTCCTATGTCTATTACACATTACACTTTACCACATTTCAGCGGCAGACTACTCTCTTCACATGGAGACCATCCTGCTGAAAGCGCAGTGTCATTTATCCGTTCAACAATATTTCCCATTACTTTCACTCCCGCTCTCATCTCTTTTCACAGCGTGTGTCTGGGCTGAAAGCTAAGTGTACTATCTTTATCTACTCTCCCAATTTACACATCACTTTCCTCTGCTTTCATGACAGACCCGTCTCATCTCCACACAGTGTGATATAGCTGCATTTATTCTTATTTTTCAGTGTCTTGACAGCAGAGATCCCTCCCTCTCGGCAGACATGAAGGCCGCACTCTGAAAACTTCATTTACAGCATAAGCTCTTCTCTCTTGACGACATCTGATCTACCGAGCAGAGTGTTTGTGTGACAAAGAGACAGCAAGTGAGAAGAGAGTTGTTATCTTTCCATTGTTTGCTGACAGCCTGAACAGGATGTGTGTGTGTGTGTATGGCACCTACAGGGAGCGGTTTGTGTGTTTGCATATGTGTACATATGACAGTGAGAATGTATTTTCTAGCTTGCATGAGAAAGAGAGATGGAGATGCATATTTGTGTGTCTTGTCTTCCTGAGGGCTACAGAATACCTATGCGTGTGTGTGTGTTATATGTGTGTGCTGTCGCTCTCTGTGGCCTGCCTCAGCCTCTTTTGTCCGACTATCAACAGGCTGATTCTTTGACTACTTAACCGTGTTGTCAGTCAAACCTCGCTAATCGCCCCATACACACCTAAATCCCTTCCTCGTTCGGCTCTTTATCTAAAGGCGATTATGAAACCAAGGTTGGCAAATGTGTACACAGTAACACACACACCAGGCCTATGGTCAAACAGATTTTGCAAATAGTTTAATTTACCCTGCACAGAGTGGCAGATGGATGGTTTGTGCTGCACAGTAATGCTATCAAGTCTTAGAAATGCATGCTGAATTGATTTTGATTTTCTGTGACTGGAATTTTTGGTGCTTTATTGTGTTCCGCACAGTTTAACAATGTATGAAAATCTAACAATTTCATCACTAACTAACACGAATGTTCTTGCGTTGAAATAAGTTACCCCCAATCATAAACACCACTACAAAGGTGGGTCAAATTAGTTTGATTGCCAATTAGCAACATTTAGTCAGCTGTAAAGGAGGTATGGTAATTAGCACTTTAATATGAAAGTTTTCAAAGCAAAATGAGACAACCAACAGGGTGTCAAAGAGGCAAATTCGTCAGAGCCCAAATTGCAGGTGCACTGGTAAAATGAAACTGCAATTTTAAAAATGATGTCAAGAGGGTAGTCTGATATTTGTAAATGGAGCTGAACGTTTTTACACTTTGGTTTTGTACAGATTAAACACATATTTACCATACAAACATGAGAATGGTATCAATCTTCTTATCTTCCGTTCAGCAAGAGAGCAATTAAGCATATTTCCTGATTCCATGATAACTGGGCAAACTCCATATGCTAATGAAGATCATGTGATATAATAAAAAGCTTGAGAACATTCACTAAATGTACCTCATGGTTGTTTTCTCAACCAGAGTTTTGAATGTTTTACAAGATCAGTGTATTTTCCTTCTGCCTCATGAAATACTGCATCAGTTTCTTCATTCATCCTTCACCATCTTTAATTGGCTGCTTGACTACCAGCTGACTAGTAATGTCCAATCACATTCATGCAGGTGTTTAGTGTGGCCATTATAACCACATGTTTCCGTTTCACTATTTACCTACTGATACGCCAATACCAACTACTGTATGCTGCTGCACTTCCTCCTCCACCATCTCACACTTCTTCTTCAAGTACTAAGCTTTTGTTAGGGCTGATTTAACTAAGATGTAATGTTCATGAATGTGTATTAAAGTGGATTAGTTCTTGAAACTGAATCCTTGTTGCTACTCAGAGTGCTGAGCCAAATGTAACTGTATAGATATTTGCTATAAAATAATAATACATATTTATTAACAGAAGTGTTTGTGACTAAACTTTCTTTGTAAAATCACAGAGATGTTCATTTGTTTCAGTATCTCTCAAATTGGACTGAATATTATGGATTGACAAATACTGTTAATTGTCATGCAAACAAATATAACTTTTGTAGCAGTGTTTCTGCTGATTTTGTTTTCTTGAAGGTCTTTTTTCTTTACCTTATCTTGTCTAACCCCTGCTTATATAATGTGAAAAACTACTGCATTACATTCTTGTACTTCTAATCTATTGGAAAATATTCAGCATATTTTTAAATTGCAACACCACAGAAGCAACAGTATCGTCAAACCACTTTGGTCAGGTGGGGTGTTGGGAGTAGTACAGTACATAGGAAGTGCTAATGTCAGTTTTGTGCCAGGAGCAGTGTGGAATATTAATCCTGCCTCTCCTTATCAAACACACTAAAACAACACTGGTGTGTTGATTACAACTTCAGGAAGTAATGTTGATAGGAGGGAAACTGAATCAAACAGAAAAACAAATACACACCGCTAAATATGCAGTATAATATCCCTCGAACCCTGAAGACCACCCTGTCATGATGAAAAATGAATCTTACAACTCTTATTCTAATGATGTGTAAACAATTTGGCGAGACAAATGTCTCCCTAATGGCATAACAGTTGTAAATGAAGCAAAGAGTGCGTTGTCTTTGTTGTGTTCATGAGCGAAAATTAAAAGTGAAACTCTACTCTTCTATCTAACCTTGATCTGTGGGGCAAGCAGGGTTTCCCACCAGAGCACACACATACACACACACACACACACACACACACACACACACACACACACACACGCACACGCACACACACAAGCACACACACAAACACACAGAGAAAGAGGCTTTTCAGGCTGCAACAAAAGCCCTTCTATCAGCCTGACGGTGAGTGGAAAAGACAGAAGGAGGTTGAGAAGGGCAGAGAGTAATAACTCTGACGGGATGAGAGACAGAGAGAGGAAATGAAATGAATGAGGGAAGGAGAGAGACAATGAAAGAGGAGGGAGGCACTAATTCGGTTACCCGAACGACAAGTGGAATTGCTAAAAGGTTATTATGGGACAGGAACTCAGTTTTCACTGTCATGTTTTGAGCTTGTAAATGACATTAGCAGCAGGTAAAGTACTTAATGTTTTTAAACTGCATCCCATGGCACTACATTTTAGGTGTCACAGCAGGTTAATTATGTTAATTTTCCACAACCACTGTGATAAAAGAGTGCCACAAGGCATTATGCTGTTTACCCGTTCATTAAGGAGGTCCCAGTCAACCTCTAAAACAATCTAACATGTTATACAGCTGTCACCTTTGACAACAACATTAACGACAAGCCTGTGCTAATACAGGAATCAAGTGAAGTGGAATTAATGGCAGATACATCTGAAACTGATCATAAAATTATGTGTTGAATCTGTAGCTCAAAGTTCTTTCTTGACCTCGGAAATAGCTGATGAGAAAACAGTCTAACCACAGGATTTGGTCTGGTGTTTTCGAGTTGCTGGTTAGCTTAGCTCAGCCTAAACCCTGACTTGATGTTTTGACACTTTGGTTTTTGAACAGAATAAACCTCTACCTCATGAAACACTGCACAGGGCTGTCAGATTATTGATTTTTGTTAAATTGGTTAATACTGCAGTGAAGACAGATAATCAAAACAGAAAAATAGATATGCAGTAAACATAAGCAAGGTTCAAACCTTGACATTATGACTGTATGATATGCAGGACCTTATCGAGCTAATTGCTGAAAATATCAATATGACCTCTGAAGTTTAAGCCACCTTAGACATAATAATAACATAAACGACAGCAGGCCAAGTGTCCCCTTTAAAATCCCTCCAAGAATGACCTGCTGCCCGGTGAGTGATTGAGAGTTAATCTATCTTCAGAGCAAATCTTTATCATGAGCCATGACAGTGAATAAACCATCACAGTGATTTATCAGAATGTAACACAGATGAAAAGCTGACAAGGTCAGCGCAATGACTCCTCAAGTGGCAGTGCTGAAAAATGAGCGAATGCACTTTGGTATGCATTATCACACTCCTCCTCGGGCAAGTGTAAATTACTTTCCTACTTCCACAACAAGAAACCGAGGGCTCGGTGCTAACATCAATCTGTTTCAGGAAAGTTATGGGATCTATTTCAGGCAGAAATTCAATAGTGAGCAATAGGGTTTCAAAACAATTCTCATCTTTGATCATTCTTTTGGCCTGTGTCACTGACATGTATCCTAAATCAGAATTATAAATTTAAAGATGCTGTGATAAATATTCTTATATTAACAATGAATCAAATGACAACATGAAAGGTGTCGCTCGTACTGATGGACCAACAGAAAAACTACAGGGCTTTATCGAGCCTGTCAGCATCTGTCAGCTTGTTGTTTTAGTTTTACAGTTTTGATTCATTCTCCCACTCTCATCACTTCCAGACATACTAGCAGGAAAAACTCTGAAAACTCACTGCACACTATCCGTTCAGCATCAAACAGCAGACTAAGGTTCATTTAGTATCTGTTCTGGTGTTTTTGTGTAACTGGTTCACTTCTGCTTCCTACTACTGACTGCTGTTTTTATATATTTTTGGCTTTTTTTTGGTCACTTACTGACAATGCTGTGTGGTCAGAGTATTAATGGATTATTGGATTTATAGCCAATAACTATTAATCAAAATGCCTGGATTTATTGGTCCTGATCTGTAAATCCTTACTCTGTTTCAGCTTTCAGGGTGTAATCATTTATAATTATAAGCTATCCTTTAGTTAAACCTACTGACTTACTGATTACTACGTGACTGGAGTTGAGGACGCACCTGTGCACATATTAATCATATCCTGGTTATGGGTCTTATCCTGCTGTGGATCATATTATGATGTTTACATGGAAAATAAGTAACCTGGTAACTCATACGTGACTCTTTCACAATGATGTGAGCAAATTAACTGCAGGGTTGCAAAACAAGCAGCAGCCAGCAAGCACAGTTCATGATATGACAGGGAGCGTCAGCCCCAATGAGTGCCCCTCTACAGACTCCCTATAGACTCTCAGCATCAGGTAGTACAGAGTGAGCAGAGGGATTTTTTTAACAGCAAAATGTACGAATTGGATGTCAGTGACGGTCTTTAAAAAGTACATTGTGTGACCGTAACTAACTACAAAATATTTCTTCCTTATCTTTGACACCCCTCCAGCACACCTACACCTAAAAACGTCTCTTGTGCTCTGTATCTGCTGGATATGTAAATAAGCAAGTGTATGCTGGAAAGTTTGCCATATCAACATAAAAACTTAAAAAGTGAAAATACGTCAGTGTTGTGTTTACAGCTTGTTTCCGCTGTCCCTAAGTGGCCACAAAAAAAAATGAATTTAAAAAAAAAAAAAAAAAATCAATAAACAGAGGTATAAACTTTATCTGTTGATCCTACTGTGACAGTGCCTCAAAAGCTACACCATGTCAATACTGAGCAGCTTGTTTCAGTCTAGACAGCGTTTTGTCATGGCATTCAATAAGATGTCCTTTTAACATTCACATTTTCCTGCTAACAACCATGACATACAAAATCTGATTATCACACACCTTAGATAGTGTTTAATTCAAACCGAGCCCTACAGACGTGAACGAAGCCTTGCTATGCT